>NW_026927697.1:0-227500 GCF_032062105.1 Saccostrea cuccullata | reverse complement strand
CTTTCTCTCATTATATAAACATTATAATCTTCATTGGTACATTATATGTATTCTGTACAAAAGTAAATGCCTTTTCAATTGATCCAATAAAATTGCTTTCAATAAAAATTATTTTTATAATATTTTTTGGACTTTAAATGAAGTCCAAACATGACAGAAAATCAATAAACTTTGACTTTTGCGTGCTCGACATGAACTCGAGTAGATTACCCTTGGTTTTGACATGAAAGTCATATGTATTAAATGTATCTGGTATTTCTGATAAGTTAAAGAATTTTTGCAATCTCAGGGATTGTTTTGAAAGTTTCTGGTAATTTAAACAGATTTTGACCCTAAAAGATATCACACCTACTTTTTCTTATCCTTTTTTTCCAAAGACACCTTCGTATTGAATCCTTTTCCAACCCAGTGTGTCGAGTCTTGGACGAAAACCTATGTCAACAGGAAAGCTAAAGATTGCCTAGATAACAATATTTATGAATCGAGGAAACTGACTTCTATATCCAATTCAATCAATAAATATCAGTAACTGATTGAGATGTGAAATTTCATTCCCATTTAAAGATTCATCTATCTTATCCATTACATGTTCAAAATGATACATTTAATTTATCAGCTGCTATAAATGCAGAGTGAGAATAGATGCTTTTTTTGACTTTTGCAGTTTTTAATTTTTATATTTTTACTCCTTGTAGATAATAACGGTGATGCGTAAATGTCGTTTGAGTCCATATATAATGTCTTAATTAATACATGTAGTTTGAACATTTAAAAATGAAAAATCTTAAATTCATATCGCAGCGATTTAAAAAGAATAAACTATTAGATATTCACATACAAGGTGAAAAACCTTCGATAAACCATGAAATATTTGTTGTATTATTGTAGTGCTAATGCAAGTAATTGGATTCTAAATTAGTATTTATGATTTTATATATATCATTGTTTTTCTCATAAAATACAGAATAAAAATTCATCTACATATAGATATGTATTAATAAAATTTTGGTTGGGAAGTATATATCGCATAAATATATTGTATGGTTTTATTTTGGCTTACAGAATGTATTTCATAAGTCTACAATTAATTGTGATATTTCTGACTGAGATATTTTAGTTATGTATGCCACACTTTATTTTGGTGATAAAAGACAAACTTTATTTAGAACCTAGAGTGAAAGTAATTTGTAATTACATCATATAATTTATCAGACACAAACATTACCACAGTAGAAGAGAATAAAGCGACTAGATCATACGACTTCACCTCACAATTTACTGAAAGGACAACCTCTTCAACGGATGAATTAGTGGCAGAATTATCTTGTTCTTCAATTTAGGAAGAAGGTAAGTCTAAAATATTAAAATAATCATCATGGTAGCAAGTGAACGAAAAAAAACTTGTGACTTTCTGAAAATTCATAAGGATGTTAAATACATTGCTTACCCCAATATATTTCACGAAGAGCGTAATTTATGTGACACTTATGACATTACGTAATTTGAGCTATTTTTCAATCATTGCATTATATTTTTGATGTCATGACAATTTTATGCTAATGCATGCAAGTTAATATGACAATAAATTGGATCGTTTTTTAAGAGAATCTTTACGGATATTCAATGTGTTTTTTTTTTATGAGCATTTCAAAAGATGTTAATCTTTATGACGTAGACCTGATTCAAATACAGATGGTATGTTGCATACTGTATATCATCTGAAAACATTTTTCAGTTTAGTATTTTTACCGATTCAAATTATATCATCAAAAAGAAAAAATACAGAGTTTTTATGATTTCATTTTTTCTGTAGAAATGTTAAAAGCAGAACATACAGTCATATATAATGCCGGCTTTCTCAAGACTTGGTAAATTAAGAACCATTACTAAAAGATTTGAATATAGCTGTTGATAGACTATAAACCTATTAAGTCTCTTGATAGCCTAAGAGTGTACTTGCTATTAAATGTCATCAGGTCACTGTCCATTTCCCCACGTACTAGTTCATCGTCCACTTTTGTGTTTTTTAAATTCTTTTTGAAACACTAAAATAGTTTAATTTTTCAATATATGTATAATTATTTGTAAATAAAAGATCATACAGTTATAAATCGTATATTCTCTGCGACCTAGGTCATTGTTGGGGACCAAAATCATCCTTATAAATGCAATTTTTTTTCCCAGAATTTTTCTAACGTGCTAAACATTTGAAAACAAAATTAACAAGCAAATCCTTTATTAACATTTTGAAAATCACGGTTTCTTTATTTTAGACTTCAGTTCGGACATAGTTTTAAGTAATTTGCATTATTTAATATTTCACTATGAATTTAAAACAAACGTGTAGATTTTAAGGTAATTTTTAGCCAAGAAATATGCACACTTTTATGAGAGTAAGTCAAATTCAGGAAAGTACACAACACATTGAAAATTGTCCTATTTTAGAGGAAAAAGTTTCTTACAGATTGCCGTTTCTTACGTGGCATAAGTGATAGGTTATGTGCAGTGACTGGATTTCGATTTCTTCCTTTTTTATGAATTCAATTTGTTTTGAATTTTAGAGGCCTGCTTGTCTATATGTATACCAATATCAACTATACTGGGTTTGATTGCCCTTTTTCTGACTCTATTACTGTGGCGCCAAACCAGGTAATTGTCAGTTATTTCATGCCAAAAGATATCCTGTATTCCTAATCGTTATTTGTGTGAGTTTTACAGTTTAACTTTTTATTTTTAATAGGTCATTAAAATCCTTTAAGGAACTACGAGAGACATATTCTGATGTGATTGGGAGACCTATGAGAATGAACACTGATTATGAGCGGATCACAAGAGAGAAGAGTAACACGTACGACAAACAAGGAAAATAATTGTGACAAAATTATATTAATTGTGTAAAAATGGTTCCTTTGTTTTTGTTACATGTACTGGAATACCATTGGGTAGATGCAACTGTCTCTTAGAATTTTTTTTTTATATTATCATTATTAGTTCGCAGTCATAGACCATTTTCTGTAATTTAGGAAAAACATAAGCGTAAGGAAATTGTAAATCTCAATTATTAACATAAGGCATAAAAATAAATCTATCAACATTGTCAGCAAATATTACTCTCATTGCTACAGTGTAGGTTTTTAAAATGCATACCTTAGAACTCAGTGATTTTGAATAAAATGACAAATCATTCAGCAAATGCTGATTTTTTTCCAAATCAATCGTTATTTTAAAAAGACCAATTTGCAAATCATAAAGAACTCGTTTCATCGCCCTCTGCAGCTTAGGCTTATGATTCAATGATTTTTAAATAGACCAAAAGAAAACTTTTCTGAGAAACTAGCCAGTAGGGCTAAAGGATTTGACATTATTACTAGCCCAAAGAAAATTTTAATAGCCAACGAAGAAAAAAAAATGAAATCGCAGAATTAACTGTTGTTACACAGCTGTATCACTATTCCATTTAAATTTCATACTGATTGAATTCCTTTCCTTTTTGCTTTTCTTCTGCTTAATTATTTTGTTTTTCCCCCTCAGTCATAAACACATGATAAATAAATCACTTATCATTAATAAAAAATTAAATTAACTTGAACAAACAATATTTTTATAGCTTTTTAACAACGTAGATGCATTGTTCATTAGCCCTTTTTCTGGTCATTAGTCTTCTCTTCCAACGGAAGTTATTATTTGTCTTAACAAATTTTCAGATACATGTGCTGTTAATATAAATATGGATTACAGATAGCATAGCTAATTCATTTATCCTTTCCTCTTCAGTTAAATGAGTAATCAGATTTATTTAAATGGGATATCTGCATGCATTTACCATAAATGATGGAATGGAGGAAAACCCCGATGCATAAGCAGATTGGTCTAAACCAAAGCGTTACATAAAATCTTTCTGTAAGCTTTGAATTAGGTATTTTGACATCCAAACTTGTCTTTAAATTTTTTACGTTTTGTGGAAGTTTGTCGCTTAAAACTTAAATTCTGCGATTTTAACACGTCAAATTCTATTAAATTGTACTTATTAATTATTAATCTATTAATTATTAATTAATATTCACTCACAGTCATTGATTTTTCATTATAGCATATTTGTAAATTTAGTAATAATTCTCAAAACATAAAGTTTAATTAACGAACGTTTCAATTTTTTTTTCTTAAAATGTGTTTTTCACATTGAATTTTCTTACATTGTTTAATGATTAACCTCTTACTTTAACAAAGAAAAAAAGAAACAGGATTTTCTGTTTAATATGGATGCTAAGTTTGTCATAAATGTACGATATTTTTATGTTCGCGGAATATTTTTTATGATATTAAATGTATTCAACTTACAGTATGAACATCCATTATACTGAGTAAAGAAGCAAACACGTATGACGTAGTGGATTTCTTACATAAGTGCAGCTGTATCTATTGTGATAAAAGGTTGGATTGTATAACTCAACTGAGACTTGCAGAATTCATAAAAGACAAAATGTATTGGAGGGAAGTGGTTTTTTTTTGCAAGGAACAAGTGGATTGAACGAATGAAATAAGATTTTTTTTTCGAAAACATCAAAATAGACGCAACAATGCATGCAAATACAAATGTATATCAGATATCTTTGAGAAAGATATTGAGAATCTAATAGGACAGATACACAAACAGAGATACGAATGGAATGCAGGGAAAATTTTATTTTCCTGTGGTTTATTTGTAGAAAAACCGTTCACTGTAGCTCAATTTAGCAGAGCTCTCGCTTCGTGACAGGGAGGTCGTGAGTTTTAATCCCGGCCGTGACTGACCTATATCGATAAACGATTGGGTAGCAACTGTCCCTTCGCAATGCGCTGGGCAATTCAAAGTAAAAGTTTCGGATGAGACCTTAAAAACCGAGGCCCCATGTTACGGAAGGCGTTGGCAAGATAAAGATTCTTTACCGCTCAATGGCTCTGAATGCCAAGTGAAGTTCAAAGTTGAAGCCTTTAGCTGATTTATGTTGACGTCTCTATGAATATAAATGAAAAAAATTTTGAGTGTGACGTCAAACAACAATCAATCAATCATATTTGATATAGAAAAACACATTCAACAGTCTTTGCAATACCCATGATGCTTAAACTTATAAAGTCTGAACTAAATCTTAAAGGTATTCGTCTTGATTATTCTTTTACATGTACATTAATCTGTTATCATAAAAACGTTTTTAAAACTATCACAAAATTCATAGAAGAGTTTAAACATACGGTATGATTAATTAATATACGAGGGTTGTCCCAAAAAGTCGTAGACAATGTTTATAACTTTTTAAACATGCAACCAATTCTCACCAAATTTTGCATAGACATAATATATTCAAAGTTCTTTAAAACTGTGAAATTCTAAATTTATATCTTTCATATTAATAATATTAGGACGATTTATGTGATGGCCGATAAGGTCTGTCGGCGCACGAACAAAATTCGGAATTATTTACGCATATAACTGTTACATTTCCTTTAATTTTTTTTTAGTGCTATGTAAAACAGTGAATTCAAATTTAAATCAGTTAAACCAGAATCAAAACCTTAATAATATTTCCAAATTTCATATAAATATCATTAAAAACAGAAGATTGGTGTACTGATTTACAAAGTGTTGTTGGAATCGAGTTTGATGAAAATGACGTGGTCGAACGCGTAACCGGCGCACGGAGATCTAATAAATAGTGTTGGATATGGTTTATTTACACCAAAGACTGGAAAGAAGAGTGCTGAAGTGACATTAAATACTAGATTTTAATAGAGAAGTTATTTTTAAATGGCTTGAAATTCAATGAGAGTTTTTCCTCTATACAGAAAATAGTACATCATGTAAGAAGTAGAGTACTGTTTGGTAAATGCAGGCAATGGGAAAAAATCGGGACCATGGACGACGTCAAACAATGTGTATTCTCTGCTGCCTAAAATGTAAGGCGATCGATCTTTCAACAGAATTTCGACTGAAATTCGATTCTGCTTTAAAAAAAAACAAAAAAGAAAAACCGGACAGTAGTGAATTTTTGTAAGTCCCTTATTCAAGAGGAGTGGTCTTTCACTTTTAAAAATTATTGAATGTTAATAGATACGTGTTAAGCAGAAAAAGAGATCATGACGTGATAAGAAACGTAATTTACGTCTGTCTTCGTTCGCCGATATACACTTACATGCTTTCTTTATTTCTTCATAATTTTTTTTATTAAATATGATATCATCATGAAACTTGAAATGCATGATCCTACAATGTTACTTTTTCCTATGACAAGGAAAGAAATTTGATATAGCAAAGAGAAACTAAACTGTTGTTCCTGTCTACGACTTTTTGGTACAACCCTCGTACATAAGGAAGAATTTCTATTTTTTTTTTATTTGCTTGTTACAAGATTCTAATTGCCACAGGGGATAATGCATTGAATACACATTTGATTAATATCAAGTCGAGTTTAAAATATAATAACGATAAGGAACTGTTGTTAAGGAAGCAAATGACATAAAATTGAATTGAATATTATGTTATGTAAAGTGATTCGTTTCTTGCAAAGTAAGAAATGCATAATTAGAACAGCAATGCTTAATACCGAGTTTCTCTTCAAAAGAATCTAACGAAAGAAATGCTATGAAGTTGACATCGTCATATAGTCAAACTTCAAGGTCATGGGGAATAAATTCATAGTGTATTTAGAATGGCATTGTCACAGGTAAATACTAATACACATGTGTAATATGAAAGTCCTTCTCTTCTCATTCAAAATATATGACCATAATGACCAACGTTAGATTTATTGTGATAGACGGACAGACTGACATACATATGAAATTTAATGTCCCCTACCTTTCGCGAAAATGGGGGACAATAAATGTCCTTGCTGTTCTTGAGAAGTAGATTTATGATGGAAAAAGTCAAATGTATATTTCTATGTAAGTTGGTTGCAATTGGCCCAGTGGTTCTAGAGAAGTTGAAAATGTGAAAAGTTTGCAGAGAAACAGATACACGACAGAAAAAATCTGATCAGGAAACCAGAAAAACTCAAGGAGCCAAAAATTTATGATTCACAAGTATTTGGAAAGGGTTACAGTTTCTGAAAAGCTGTTTTTTTCATGCATTTTTTGAGAAGCTGAAAATGTATGCAACCTGATGTTGAAAAAAGTGCACATTTCAGATAACAGTATTTGATTGAAAATAGTTAATTAAGGTGCTTTGAGTAGCAAAAAGCTAAAATGGTATAACTAGTTCAACTGCAGAACTTAGTCAATTTTAATTTGCACTATTAACCTTTTAAACTCTAATAATAATTATTTTAAAATATAAAATGTACATTGGCAAATAATCACGATGGTTTTAATTTCACTATGTTTGCGATGTGTAATTATTCCGCCAAATAAAACCTATCGTGAATTCTATCATTAGTTTCTATAAACGTTTAAATGCGTATACACAATTAAAATTAATTTCTTGCAGCGTGAAATTAAAACCATCGCAATTGGTACTTTTCAAGAAATCGTGAATTTTAACACCGTGGAATTAAAACAACTTACAGTATATCATCATTTCTGATTCAAGGGAGAACTTAGTAGATATGACCAGAAGTATGGAGACACCACCCCTTAAAGATTACCATGACAAGACGTGTTTGTGAAACACTGATGCCCCGTATGGCAGCTTTTAGCGAAGATTGAAGTTTCTCAAATGTAAGTCAAACTCCAAGGTCAAAGTGTCAAAATTGTTGGTATCAAAAGGAAAGTCTTGTCTCAAGGAATAAACATGTGACATAAGAGAGAAATCACAAGTACTTCCTGTTTAAAAGTTATTGCCAAGGTTAAAGTGTTTTTCAAGTGGATCAAACTGAAGGGTCAAGGTCAAAAATATTTATACCTGTTGAAAGTTCACAATGAATACACATTAAGCATGAAAGCCTTAGCACCAACTGCTCAAAACTTAGGCCAAGTTTATACTTTGGTATTTTTCCTGTAAACGTGGGTCAAACTCCAAGGTCAAGAGATTTATTAGGTATCCATGTGATACTGTAAAACGAGAAAATTTGGCGCATACGTATTTTAACGCAAACGCAAGTGGGAATGCATTGGCGCAAATAAATTTTAGCGCTTGCACTTGTCAGTAAAATACTAGTATATAAATGTGATATTCTGTTTTTTTTTTAAATCCACATCCGTATTTGACTTTTTGGTTTGTCAAGCACAGAAACACATTAGTACTCTCATAAACATTCGTTAACTTTACCGCGTACGTGTTATCACATGGCGGTGGTACAATGTCAATTTTTTTTTATTTCTAATTTCAATTAAAAGAAATGGAGTATTTACTCTCTTAAATTATACAAAAACAATGCATGCATCGACAGAAAATTACTCAGATAAAACGGTAATCCTAATCAGGTATTGTCTGCAAGCTCAATCGCCATGCTTGATTGCATTGTTTCCCTCCAATCGATAGATGACTGACACGCCGAGAAGCCAAACTTTGAGGGTGCTAATGATAATAATCGGCTAACAACTACCGGGGTAACAATAGCTTAATCAAATTATAATTTGGCGAACTTTCTGTCTTCCGAACATCTGCAGTGCTAGTGTGTATATAAAATCCTATGACCCTTCGACATTACGTAATCGCGCGTTATGGTTTACAAGTACTTATGTAAAAGCTTTGAACACACACAAAAATGATATTTAGAAACCTTTAGCGCACAATAAATTTTAGCGCTCAGGGGCTCTTGCGCCAAAGGCGCTAAAATTAGTAGTGCGCCAAATATTCTCGTTTTACAGTACATTTATTTACAGCAAATTTTTGAAAGAAAGCATCTTATTTTAATGTAAATAATTTTTTTAATTTTCTTTGAAAAAATACAAAAAAATCATATGAAATAATTAAGAGCTAATGTCGGCCTTTCAATGCTGAAACCATTGTTTAAAAAGGTTGACTCAGAGATCTATAAAATAAAAAGTTGGTGTGGCATTCCTCCTTAAAGGTGTTGTCACAAGGAATTTACCTATGAAATGTGGAAGCCACGTGTATAGCCCAACGTAGAAGAAACAGACATAATGTAAACACAAGAAACAATTAAAATGTAGAGTCAAATGGAAAAATATTCTACTACTTTGGAGTAACAAGATCATATATCATTTCAGGGAGAGTGAGTGGCTAGGGAGATCGGACCCCCCCCCCTCTGGAACTTGCAGAGTTATTTAAATAGGACTGTATACTTAAGCAAATAAAATGACTTTGGACGCCCCCCCCCCCCAAAAAAAAACCATGAACCCCACCATCATTGTTTTTATTTTATTCGTTTTTTCTTTGCTTCTCGGGAAATTCTGGGTGTTGGAATTTTTTGACTGAGGTGTGACCCCCTCCCTCCTTTCCAAAAAAAAAAATAGTATGGATCTGCGCTTGTAACTGAATGTCACGTCGACAACGGGAGATAACTTAAGAGTGTGAAATTCGTCTACTGTGGCATGCGATGATCTTTGACTTTTTTTGAACTTGAACTTAACCATGTGCATTTCAGTTTATTTCACTCCAATCTATGTATAAACTTGTTCTTACCGACTGTCACAGGTCCTGTCAACTTCATGAAATATAATCCAATTAAAACACAAAATGAATTATTTCAAATGACATATACACACCGAACTGCACCATCAGCATGTGCTATCTCATTCGGAAAACATTGGCAAACCTTGGCTGATTCCATCGCCTTTATCAGATGAAGTACGAATTGGACGAGGTGTGCCGAGTGGTGCTATCTAAAAATGATAATGGGTGACGCAAACCCAATGTGATGAAGAAATTTCAAAAAGGTGTGCATGTATAGTACAAGAACAAATTTCAAATTATAATTACAAAAGATGTTTAAGCATAACTTTGCCGTCTACGCTATTTCAGAAAACGTGTGTGCGTGTGTGTGTGTTTGTGGGGGGGGGGGACAAAATTGATTGAGTTGGATTTTCCAGGGGTTTTTTGCCTGACCAAATACTAAAAAAAGTTTGCACATTTTGATAAATTCATCAAAAATGCTTTGTACTATGCCTAAATTAATAGTATTTGTTGTCAAGAAAGTAAATTTAAAAAGTGCAAATATCATGAACAAAAAATGTATCAAAATCTAATTTATATCATTAAATTAAATTCTGTTATTTCAGAATGGTAATGAATTAAGGTAGCCCGATCCTCAGGTTCATAAAATCAACAGTTAAGTAATTGAAAATACTCATAGAAATATCCCAGAATCCACAAAGTAATGTCAATTTATCCACAGTTTTTTTTTCTTTGAAGTTAAACATTAAAGTTAATCATGTTATACGTATAGGGAAAATTGACAAATCTCCAATATTTATGCAGAAAAAGCGAATATGAATATCAGTTATGCATTTTCTATTTGCAAATTGATCAACAAATATATTTTAGGTTTTAAAAAAATAGGTATCCAGGCATTCGGAGAAATTGTCATGATTTTTATTCTTATTAGGTGTTCTACGTCTTCTATTTCCTTCATGTATTATATAATACACAGTGTAAAATGTTTTTACTATCATTGCAAGACATCACAAATCACTTCTTATTTCATATTATGCTAATTAGCATTGGTATCTAAGGCACAATTTAAGAAAATTTTATTTCTTTAAAACTGTATTTATTTCTTTTTATAGGGTAAAATTGTCAACTTTTTATATGACCTTTTCTAAGACTTCCAAAAACCTTGAATCATAAAAAGATGAATATTTACATTTAAGATGTCTTTGTCCGAGATAAAATTACAAATAGTAATTGTACTTTATTTCCCCATCAATGTATTGGTTCATCAATAGGCGCGGTTAAAAAAAATCACGTGAAGGGCGGAACAAATAGCTAGACAGAAGCAGGGCTTGGAGCACGTGGATTGGCGGAATCCAAAGCATGTAAGTATAAGGAATAACTGTCAGATTTTTCAATTTCATGTCGATGATAATTTTATGCATAAAGGTCTTCGGCGTATTTGCAAATTATCACGCAAGCCAATCGATTGATCACATCATGAAATCGAAAAATAAGACAGTTTTTCCTTAAATAAAATGAAAATTATTACATGAAAAAATTTCATTTTCAAGCTTCATAATGATGCATTTTAAATCAAATATTGATTTTTGGAGTTATCCTTCCTGGCTGAGGATCGGATATCCTTACGTATATGAAATACATTGTCATATAAAAGGCTCATTGATCACCTAAGAATTTTATGCTCTAGGTAAATCATAGAATTATTTTGACTTTTTCCTTGGAAAGTCCAATATGAAGAAGCGTGTATTTAGAGGCAAACATCTTAGCGTGGGTATTACTGTCTTATGGCAGCATCTAGTTGAATTTGAATTTTAACAGATAACAAAAACAATAACAAAAGATGTTTAACTAAATATGACTTATTTACTGATATGCCGTGCCATAAAACATAAAATTAAATAAGGAAATTCGTGTAACTGGGGTATGCATGTACATGTATATACATGCAACCTAGACTTTAAGGTTCGTTTATTTCCTTGGTTTGAACTTCAACGTCCTGTTGAAAATGAAAATTTATTTGAAGGTTCTGTTGTTTTTGGTTCTGGTTACAGGTAGGAATTTCTTTTTTTAGAAGTACCGATTTATAAGGACTGATAAATTTTATCAATGTATTGGATTTGTTTTTATCTTTTCAATTAAGACTTCATAAGGTGCCGTTCTCAAGACGGAGTAGAGGCGTTGGTAGAAAATGCATACGTTTCCTGTTCGCCCAATGATACCTGTACAATAGAATGCTATCGGGGATACATTTTCTCTAGTGGAGAGAGGAAAACAATTTTCCAATGTTTAAATAACAGCTGGTCTCCATCTCTGATGGCTTGTAAACGTAGGTGAATGATAGCACTTCCTTCAAAATCTCCATTTTCTAGACCTACACAATTTTTAACACACTTTGATCGTACAGATACGCATTTTTTAAAGATCTACTGAAATTATACGAAAAAATAAGCATTTAAAATTGCTTCACATGATGTATATATGTTTATCTTGCATCTAAATTTTTAAAACATCTTTTCTACACAAATTTCCTACAGGTATACCTATTGTATCTATGGAGTACTACACCGTCTGGAGTCTTGACGTTCAACCATCGGAATGCAACAATATTTCACAGCGTTTAGAGAACCCAAAACGTACACTTGAAGACAATTTCAGCAATATCTGCAAATACTTAAATGTTGATGTGAATGTGACTTTTAAACATTCTTCTAGGGCGTTTGAGGTAATGATTGATTGATTGATTGTATGTTGTTTAACGTCTCTCTCGAGAATTTTTCACTCATATGGAGACGCTTTGAGGTAATGAGAAGAATGATTAAAAAAAAAGCCTTGTCAAGTTTTTTTTTAAATCCTTTCACTTCTACTTTATGTACATGTACATATTTTTTACTAGTGTGTTAAATAAATGCATAATCCTGGCTTATTTTCTTCTATATCCATATTGATTTCTACAAGCATGATAAAGTTCCTGAGATTTGGCTTATAAATGATTGAATAATAATTTAATTTTTCACTGCATTGGAGAATCTCTCTCTCTCTTTCTTCCATATTATAAATAACTTTTATGCTCCCGTTAACGAATCTGTCCGTCCGTCTGTCTGTCTGTCTCTCTGTCTGTCTGTTTGTGTGTTTGTCCGCAAAAACTTTAACCTTGCCCATAACTTTTGATTAGGTGGAGCCCTGACTTTCATATTTCATATGTGTATTCATTGTGACAAGACCTTTCTTTGGGTACCACCAAATTTGACCTTTTGACCTTGGAGTTTGTCCCACTTTTACATGAAAATTTTAAACTTTAAATTTGGCCATATCTTTTGAACAGTAGATATCAGGATATTTATACTTCACATATGTATTTTTGTTGGAAGGCCTTTTATTGGATACCAACAACCTTGACCTTGTAGATTTCCGTACTTAAAAAAAAACTTTAAACTTGGCCATAACTTTTGAACGGTAAGGGATAGGGCTTTCATACTTCAAATTTTAAATCCTTGTGAGAAGACGCTTCATTGGATACTAAGAACTTTGACCCTTTGACCTTGACCTATGAGATTGACCTACTTATAAAAAACAAAACTTGACTCTAACTTTTAAAGATTAGGGCTAGTGCTTTCATACTTTACATATTTAATTCTTGTGACAAGACATTTCATTTGATAACAAGAACTTTGACCCTTTAACCTTGACCTTGAAGTTTGACCTACTTTTAATTTTTTTTTACCTTGGCCATAACTTCTGAACGTATATGGTTAGGGCTTCCATACTCTACATAAGTATTCTATGTGGCAAGACCTTTCATTGTATACCAATTACCTTGACCTTTTGACCTTGACCTAGGAGATTTTTGTACTTATTGAAAATTTTAACTTTCAAATTTTACAATTGTTTTCCAGTGAGAATACCCTACTTTTGGTACCAATTAATTAAATTTGCATTTAAGAAAAGTTTAATCTTTGCTATGTTGCCATACGGGGGCATCAGTGTTTCACAAACACATCTTGTTAGTTTTGAAATGGTCCTTGCAAAGAGACAAAAATACTTTCATCATTTAAGTATAAGGTATAATACAAATGTAAAAACCGGAGGTTATTAGTTTTAATTTTTACACTCTCTCTCTCTCTCTCTCTCTTCAATGTATAAAAATTTATGCATTTATACAAAGATCTCCATCTGGAACATGCCTATTTCAAACATGCTTGATAACATAACATGTAATTGCGACCTCATATCAAATTAAATGTAACAGAGAAAAATGAGATTTGTCACCCAAATACTACTGTACAGAGTGTGACTAGAAGTGATATGGATAGCGATGGAAGAGAAATGTTTTGTGGTGAGTCTCTCTCTTTTTCTCTCAATAATTAATATCTAAAAATTTTCATAAACCTACACAGTTCATAAATGTGCTTTTTAATAAAATGATAATTTTATATCATATAACATGTGAAAATAACACATGGTACTGAGGAAAAATACAAGAAAATAAGATTTATCGGGCACTTGCACACTCCGAACCTTCATGTTCAGTTCAATTTTATTATTCTTATGTTTTTGTACACTCTAGAATCTGCGACGAAGCATTTTGCTAGACAAAATGTGCCTTATTCACTTTAAAAGGTTTGACTGTAAGGAGCAAATGTCTAAAATTAAAATTCTTTATTTGAAAGAAAATGTCGCATGTGTCCATATATATCCTGCATTTACAGCTGCAGGTTTCATTTACTCCTCCATAAGTGCCTGGTCATTGGTGACCTTGGTAGTTGTAACTGGTCAAATGGAGAGAGTAACGGCGAACTGGTGACAAATCTGATTCAAATGTGGTTGATAATATAAGATAATATCATACAATACGTCCGTGTTTATTTTAATTAAAACGTTGTAAACCAATGACATGCAGGGTTCGAGACTTGCCTGTATGAAAAGCATTTTCTCGCCAATTCCCGACTTTCAGTGTCAGGAATATCACAGACAGTTTCACTGAACCGTACTAATATTCCATTGAGAGATTGAAGGTTTTCTTCAGAAAATGTCGTTGCCCTCTGATGATTTCCTTTTCTGATAGTCTTTCACGCTTTGTGCTAAAAAAATCTTGGTTGAAATTGCAATACAGTACATTGCTCAGCAATTTTATTCTGATGGTGTCTTCGTATTAGTAGGATAATAGCCAGACCAGGAAGAATTTAAGTAAAACTTGGCATTTATGGTCAAAGTCTATTGAAATTCTAGATTAATTCCAGCTATATGGCTTTTAAATGAAGTTCAAGGCAAACCTAACTAATTATATTTATGATTGACGTAATCTTTAAAATCTCTATCCTTTACTTATGGTAATTGTAAATTAAAAAAAATTTTAACCATGAAAAAAGGAGCATCTATAGTAGTTCATTAAAGAAAATATGCGTTCTATCGGGTAGATCAATATATACATGTATAAGCATGGTTTACAAGGACAATTGACTTTTATTTTCAATGAATATATATCTTTTTTCAGGTGGACAACTTTGATACAAAATAAACACATTGATTTAACATGTACAAACGATAATTGTCCTTAGTATTTAATAATGAATTTCTTTTATTTTCCAGAGTGACAACTTTGATAAAGTAATAAATGAATTGAATCTCATATATTAACAATGTATCACAAACGACCGAAGCACAGATATAATTTTTTTGTATAAATATATATCTCGATAACTGAAGAGTTAAATACAAACAAAATATTGTTTCTAATTTCAATCAGATAGGTCAAATTCCACTTGGCAAAGCATGGCGGCGGGATATAACACAGAAACTAATAATTCTTTTCTGACCACAGAATATACATCCATGACAACTGTAGTCACCGAGTCCACGTCAAACTCATTAAATGTTTGTCTTGAAATACCACAGAGTAAGATACTTCACAAATTAACGAATACGATATTATTGTTGGTTAAAATTCATCAAATTTTTTAACACAATTTATATGTCCTGACATTTTCAATTTAAAATGTCTAAATGGAGAACTTTTCTTTTTTTGTAGTCTTGTTCTTAACTGTACCAGCAGCAGTCATTTTGATTCTTGTCACAGCAACAATTACTGCACTAGTTACCAAAAAATCAAAGTAAGTGAGCAATAAATTGACCTCTTATTTTACGAAAAAAACCTTTTTATATCATACTTTCATTTTTTATTTCTAGATTAATATTCATAAACTTATTTTTTGAACAGCTCTACGAAAATGATAAATGTTGATATGAACCCTGATGACGTAATAATAAGACAGATACAACCAACAGACGTAGAAATGAAAGACATAATTTATATAAAAAACAGCGGAGGTGAACTGATAGAAAACGACCTCTACCAAAGAACTAGCGGAGCACAGGACGGTGCTTCTTATTCCGGAATCAATGACGTCAGCACGTCCCACGGATATTCTCTCGTTGTCAAAGATTACAATGTTGTCAGAAACTCTGCTGTTGTCGGTAACTCTTCCGATGTCCGAAACTCAGCAGTTGACAGAAATTCTGCTTTTGTTAGAAACACAACAGAAATAAGGGAAGGACATTTACCATATACTTCAGAACATGGAGACACTGAAAACATTCCAGGGGATTATTTATATTCTCAAGTGCAGAAAAAATAAGTGGCTACGAAATAAATTAGAATAGAGAAACATTTTTCTAAAAGACAGAAAAATGTCTGCAAAGTTATAAGATTGAAATTATCTTTAAAACTGTTTACCCTCGTTTTCACTGAAAGTGGGGATATTAATTCTGGTCTGTCTATCTGTCCGTCTGTCTTTCTGTTTGTTTGTAACACTTTCATTTCCGCAAGATATCTCGAGAACTGTTTAAGCGTTTGCAATGAAATTTAAGTTAACAAATGTCTATGGTCTAAAGAAGACTTCTATTGATTTCTAGGTCAAAAAGTCAAAGATCAAGTGAAAATTCATTCATTCTTTTGTGGTGTAAAACTCTTTGAATTTTGAACGATTTCAAAAGAGGCTTTTGAGCTTCAACAATTTTTATATCATAGTTTCGTATGGTCGTCCAAAAGTGTCTGCCATCCCCTTGCTCCCTTTAAAATTAAGCATTTTCTTTTTTCCTTTAGGGTAGGACACAGATTCTCTGAAATAGCTTGTTCTGTAGTTCGTGTTTTATATGAAAGAATACAAGTCATTTACCCATGTTAAGAATAATATACATATTAATAGAATCTTACATTGTTTATCAAGTACAATTACCCAAACACCATTACTCAAAATCGCAAAGAAAATTAGGGGTCAGTTTACATCGTATTATTAATTTGCCATTTCGTAATTAAAAATTGTTACCTTTAGACTAATCACTTTAACATGGACCATACTTTTTTTCAAATGTAATCATAAATATAATGTTATGTTAGGTGAAATTATTTTAGCAATTCTATAAGTGATAAATCCTGCAAATTAATGTGCTTTAATTGTTTTGAGACATTTTTTGTATCTACAAATATTATTTCTTGGAAATAAAGAAACCATTATCTATTTGAAACATAAAAGGTATAATTACCAAGGCAACAAAGAAATCCAGACTAATGTTGTGAGCTGTACACGTTTTCTATGTACAAAATGATCAAATAAAAAATACAATAAGTTGATTTTTATAACCAAGTAAAATAAAAATGTGTAAAGCCTCAACCAGTTTATTCATGCATGGTTATGGAAAGATACTAATTTACATAAATTGGTATGTGCTTTTGAACAAGGAATTTGTCTCGATCAACTAATTAAAATTATTTTCCCCTAATTATATTTCGTATAATATCTAAATAACACTCGTTTTCTGAAAGTTTTTGCAGTCTACAGCTGCATTTAATATTTTCCTTAATCACAACACAAGTATGTCCGCCTATTTTGTTTGACTTTTTTAATCACAACACAATTATTTCCGCCTATTTTGTTTGAGATTTTGTTAACTACATTGATGATAAAATTTCTTGCTAATTTAGTAAAAATATGTCCGTGTGTAAATGCATGTTTATATATTTCTTATTAAAGATATGTAACAGTCACGACTAATTCTATTAAATCGATTATTATATTTTTTTTCCCTATTGCAGTTACATTTACATGTACATATACATCAAAAGTAATCAATGTTTTGCAAACTTTTGCTTTTATATATTCAGTAAAAAAAAGTTTAAATGAATAAATCATACAAATAATACTCAATTAATCAAATGTAATATACCCGTACTCCATTTAGTTTTGATATTGAGATAGTTTTTTATGATAAAACAATACGTAGAATTAAAATTTTAAAGTGGTAATCTAAAACAAAATTATTACATTTAATGATATTAAAAAATGCCTACAAATAAATGATATGAAATATATCGCAAACCTGAAATTTACAAAGATCACAGTTTGAAATTTTTAAAAAAAAATGGTAAAACACAAAAAGTTCTCTTGACAATGATGATATATTTTTTTTAAAAAATACTATAGAATTATCTTCAGTAAAACATTATCTCTGGTTACTTTACATAATCAATATAGGCCAAAAGGTAGTATTTCAAAAGATGGACTTCGATTCACTTGATAATATTGAATGGAATTAAAGACAGTAAATATGCTTAAGTTCCGTAATCATTAATAATTGAACGTATTTTGAAACTTTTTGATGACTTTTTGTAAAGAGTGAAATAAAGAAGTTGTGTTTTGTGTTTTAATTCTAGTAGAAAGGAAAATTAAGACGTAAACACACACTAAAAGTAAATGTGACAGAGTGATAATGATCTGAAATCATTTTTCTGCTTTGTTTTGTTTTTTTTCATAAGCACTAGCTGAGCAATGATTTTGTTTATGCCATATTTGCTAGCAGCCCACTGATTTGATTTGGTTTTCGTTCATGAATTCCACTCATAAAGTTGTGTAGTATGAAATAGTTTTCCCTCTATAAATACTGATACGCAGGCCCATTCCTATCAGGAAATTTACCAGCTGTACTTTGTAAACTACTTGAAAGGTAAATATTTTGTCTATCAAATATTTTGTATTTGAAGTTCAATTAAAAAGCGTAAGTTCTTTGAAATTCATATTTCTGGGGAAAAAAGTTTTAAGCTATAAAATGTTATATTATATAACATTTTTTGAAGAAGTTTTCGCATAATATCACAAATATAACATTTTTATCCATATGCACTGAAAAACTGTTTCATCACGCCGGATATACATGTAGTTATATTCCACCGGAAACAGTTATATTGCCCTCCCGAACCAGTTATGTTCCCTCGCGTGCCATCATTCTGCATATTAAATACGTTGGGTTCAAAATTCACAGAGGCAGTTACTAAGCAAACGTGAACAGTTCCGCTAAAATTAAAAAGTCGGGACGTCTGCTATTTGTTTACTTGAATTCATAGGAATTAGATAATTTAATTGAGGAGAAAAAATCCTTAAATGCAACAAAGGTTACCAACACAAGTGTTAGTATACTGAAAACATTCTGCCATGAAACTAGCTGCACATCTGTAGCGTTATGGCTCTATATATTTGTTATTGACCGTCAAAGACAAATACATAAAACCATAACGCTACAGATTTGCAGCTACCATGAAACAGGACGAAATATTTCGGAATTGTACTCAACGTACATGTGTACATAGTGTTAAATAAAATAATCTGTTCGATGATCGATTTGAGTTCAATGTTTAAAAATGTTATATACCATATATTACATAACTTAATTCTCGGGCAACAATACCAGAATATTTGCCCCTCGGTGACAGGAAAGCCCTAGAGTGCTATGTCGTCCTCTGCCTTCGGCTTTCTTGTCACCGAGGGGCATATTTTCTGGTATGCTGCTCTCGAAGCCATGTAATACCGGTATATGTATAAAATTACATAAGGATTTTGAAGAAGTTTTCGCATTAAATCACAAATATAATATTTTTATCCATATACCCTGAAAAAATGCTTCATCACGCCAGATATAGTTATATTTCACCGGAAACAGTTATATTGCCCTCCCGAACACAGTTATCTTCCCGCGCGTACAATCATTCTGCATATAAAATACATCGGGTTCGAAATTTACAGAAGTATTTGCTAAGCAAACGTAAACAGTTCCGCGAAAATTAAAAAAAAAAAAGTCGGGACAACGTCTGCTATTTGTTTATTTGAATTTCGTGTTTAATAAAAAATTATGTTCGGTGATCGATTTGAGTTAAATGTTTAAAAATGTTATATATCATATATTACATGGCTTAATTCTCGGGCAGCAATATCAGAATACTTGCCCCTCGGTGACAGGAAAGCCCTGGAGTGTTATGTGACCCGAAGGCAGAAGGCGACATAACACTCCAAGGCTTTCCTGTCACCGAGGGGCAGATATTCTGGTGTGCTGTCCTCGAAACCATGTAATATATGTATAATCTACCCTAGTTAGTCATCGATTGGACGTTGGTCAGTATATTTGAGTCAGTACTGTAACAATAGTTACAGGAGTCTGACACTCTCAAAAAAGATATTTTTAAAGATTGTTTACTGACATGGAACTACGAGCAGATTTTAATCTTAAGAAATTAAGAAATTAAAAAAATGATGATAAAGACTATGCATGTAAATCAGTGATTAATTTCTTATTTCAATTTATTACTTTTAAAGAAAATTTAAACAATTTGAAACCTTGTAAACTACATGGTACCAATGCAATCGATAAATATTTACACAGCATTTTTGACACTTGCATATTTTTAAGAAAACTACTCTTCGATTATGTATGAAAGAGTGACCTGTTTGTCAGTAAAATTGTTCATCAAAAGGAATTTTGCTTAACACCGAATTCAATTGAAAACCCAGCATCAATACAAATATTTGCAGCAGATGCAAACTACCTGGTAAATTATCAAATTTATATTAAAAATAACAATTAATAAGGGCATCTTTGATAGTTATACAAAATATTTATTACAATTTCAAATCATCTAATCGTATGTTATTCCAAATCTTTAAGAACTTTAAACCTAATTTATACTAAAAATAGACACGACAATGTACTGAGGACTCGCTTGTTTGATCAAGTTAGGACAAATGAGTATTTGAAGGAATTGACTTCCGTGCTAGGATGGGAGACATTTTGTTATATGGTTTTATTTTAAGTTAGTTTTCAATATATTCATGATTATTCATATCAAATGTATTAGATCTTAAAGATACATCTAACCGTAATATCGAGGAAGAAATGAAATAAAGCCTAATATGTAAATTCATTAGCAATTTGCAGAAAGAATACTACAATGAATATTTGCAGTTAATGCACACTCATTAATTTAATCATGCTACACGTGTTTTAGGTATCTGTTTGGCTGGAAATCAAACAGGTATGAGACCTTGAATTTAATGAAGCAGATGAAAATATTTATCTTCGCGGTATGTACATGTACATGTATTTCTTATTGTGGAAATCTTTTTTTTTTTGCACGTCATTTATATGATTTATATGATTTCAGATATATACTTTTTGCAAAGCAGCTGGGGAATCAATTGATTATACTTGTAGTTTATATCTAAACGTTTCGAAAGAAGCAGATTACAGTGGTTGCAACGTTATTGTTGACAAACCAAGGCATCGAAATCAAAGGAAGCTTAATTTTTTTATATAGGTAAAATTCATATCCGATGCTTAAGTTCAATTTAATTCTTCTGAGGACGATGCATTAAAGACTAAACGTAGTTTTTCCAAACACACCATCATACCACTTACATTGGAAGACAATACTAAAGGTATCTTAAAATGAAATAAATTTATTAAAATGAATTTTTTTGTATGTCTATCATTTGAATATTTAATTGAACACTGTAGGAACATTTTAGGGCTGAGTAATTTAAACGCAAAAAAATTGCAGCACGTACAGGTAACGGTATAGATGGTTTTCCATTGAGGTAATTTAAGCAAGAGTTATTCCTCATGGCCGCCATGTCCTAGATCCCTTCATTATTCAACCATGTTCAATTTGTTATACTGGTTACTGAGGTAAAGTTAAGGTCAAACGCAACGTACAGTTTGAACTTTATTGGGTTTCTTCCCTGGAGTTGAAGAGTTCTACTAAATGAAGGACCTGTGTGCAATATTTTTAATGTCTCTATATGGATTTGCACACCTCTTCTAAAATTATTTTTGAAGAAAAAGATATGGAGTTTAAGTTTTGAATTTTTTTTCTACATTTTTCTTTAAATAATGCGAAAATTTTCAAAAATTCAAAACCCCTGGTAAGGCATGCTGAATTTTTTTTCTAAGAAAATGTAATGGTATTATAAGTTTACATGTAGAATATCTTGAAAAATTATCAGTAGGTAAGGTACCTTCCCCCATATATTTCTGGCATGCATGTTAAACATTGTTTGCTCAAAGAGGAAAATTCACTGCTTTGCCCTACAAGATGGCGGCTAAGGGAAATAACTCCGAGGCAAATTATGTCAAAGGAAAACCATCAATTTGATTGAGGGTTGCTATCAATAGAACATATCAAACCATAATACGAGGGTAGTCCCAGAAAACCCAAACTGGAGCACCTTAATACCAAGCAACACTATGTTGAGCGAGATATGACCCCTGTACATAGGACAAACAGTTGTTTACGACAAAAAAGACAAACATAAGTATAGCAAACAGGTTTGTCTCTAGTTAAAGGGGTTTGAAGTTGACTTG
This sequence comes from Saccostrea cuccullata, assembly GCF_032062105.1. Taxonomy (NCBI): domain Eukaryota; kingdom Metazoa; phylum Mollusca; class Bivalvia; order Ostreida; family Ostreidae; genus Saccostrea; species Saccostrea cuccullata. The sequence continues at coordinate 205,266 of NW_026927697.1, read as the reverse complement.
ACTTGTTATCCGATAGATAAGAATAGACCACTAACATGAAGAGAACTGAAAAGACATAAGGAGATTTCATAGGTTGCTGTTATACAATTTGATCAGTTTTTGATGGAAATTGCGAAATTGTCTATTAAAAAATTAAACTGCAATCTTTTGGTAACACGTCTTTCGTGAATAAATCGGATATAGTAAAAAAAAATTGCATATGACGAAGCACTTGTTATATCAAAATCTTTACCGGTAGAGAATATTTAATAGAATACACTTTTATGACGATCGAAAGTATATATAAACTTATGATATATACCAAACCAATTAATAAAAAATGAAAATTTAAGTAGTAAACAAAAAGCACAATGAAAGGACTTACAATGCAAGACACATCTAAACAATTGACAAGAATAAATCACGTAATACATGCGTGAAAAGAAAACTTATTGATCATTGTACATGTAGATGGGTCATGTTATACAAGACCAATCATGTTCAAGACAGGTAAAGGAAATTCACAAGGAGAGCATTCTGAATTTTTGCATGTTTGAATTTCATTCTCATTCAGGAACATTTTTATTCTTTCTCAGGTACGTAGATTTTGATATAACACATTCACCATCCGAGGAAGAAATATGCATTTAATTGTGCTCGCATATTCAAAGTACGGGGATAAATGTGAATGTAAATTGTATGTACCTCACCTTGAAATAAAGATATTTCTACCATTTGAAGTTCATTTTGGTAGACTTGGCATTTCATGAGGAAACACATATACTCACCGTCAATAGAAACGCAACACCCTAATTTAAGGTGTGAAAATTATGTACGGGATATAACTATGTACCAAAAAAGTTAGGACATCTTTTACTTTGCCAAATCAGTTATTTAACGGTTGAATGATTTTCATTCCATTACCGGAAGTTGATTTTTAGCCATCTGAACAGAAATCAAAAATAAGCATTTTTAATAAAATTATTGACTATATTTTGGGTTTTCAAGGTTTTGTACCTGTTAATCATAAGTCTTGTATAAAATGCCGGAAAAAAATATCCTTCTTTCTTTTCCGGATGTGATGCCTGTGTTTCCTCAAACCAACTGAAAACACGCATTTTCATTGCTAATGTTGGAAATTCTCAAAATAAAGAAAAGGGAGAGCTACAGATGTAAATATACACTACATATCGACTTTTCGGGCTCATGTGTTTCAAAAGCATGAATGACAGTTCCTTGACCGGAAGTCCAAGGGTTTCTACACTACGCCAAGTTAGAGAAAATTCGACCTCAATATCTGAAAAACAGGCATTTAAAAATGCACAAGATTATTTACTTCGCTCATGTTAAGACATTGATAAACCTAATGCATGGTAGAATTCGGTCTGCGTTATGTAGTGTATATTTGAATCTGTATCTCTCCCTTCTCTTTATTTTGAGAATTTCCAACATTAGCAATGAAAATGCGTGTTTTCAGTTGGTTTGAGGAAATACAGGCATTACATCCGGAAAAGAAAGAAGGATATTTTTCCGGATTTTTAGTACAAGACTTATGATTAACAGGAACAAAACCTTGAAATTAAACCCAAAATATAGTCAATAATTTTATTAAAAATGCTTATTTTTGATTTCTGTTCAGAGGGCTAAAAATCAACTTCCGGTAATGGAATGAAAATCATTCAACCGTTAAATAACTGATTTGGCAAAGTAAAAGATGTCCTAAATTTTTTGGTACATAGTTATATCCCGTACATAATTAATTTAAAAAACTGAACTGCAACTGTGTTATACGAGGGTTGTTCGTAAAGTTCGTGGACAACTGTCATATCTTTTTCATTTGACGTCATATGTTATCCCAATTTGGTGGAAATATTTTTACAATAAATCCTAATGATTTGTATTAATTTTTCCAAAATATTACGATTCATTCAAAACTTATCCAGATTTTAAAAATGCAAAAATCGGATCGCGGAGCAGGTCAAAATTTAGTAAGTTACAAACAATACACTATATAATGTCTGTAGTCGTATTTTCTGTAAATTGGAGAAAAAACGAAAAAAAAAACCCTTGAAATCCAAATTAAGAATTGTTACATCGATTCGTATACCAAATTGTGACTTTATGTTTTGCTTTGTTAAAAAAAAACAACTTGAGAAGATAGGTAGTCCTTAATGAAAACGACAAAAACGATGACGTTTTAGAACGTCAAGGAGCAGCAGATAACGATGCAATTCGGTATTTTACTCAGGAAAATATATGAATAAACTCTAAAAATGTTGGAGGAATCCAGAAAATATGTCACAAGCGAGTTGTGCACGTGTGTACAAATAGTACAAGCAGTATTTCATTGACAGAGACTCTGTATCGGTTGAGAACAATCTGTAAAGCTACGATTTAACTGTAAAAATCTGAACAAAAACTTTTAAAAGTTGGAACGTCAAGGAAAGACATAGGCGCTTCAGAGTTGCGTATCCTGTGAAAGCGGAGTTCGGTAATAAAATAAATTTAAACCTTAACAAAGGAAATTATACAACGAGAGCAATTCTTAAAAAATAAACGTCAAGTATTAGAACAAGGATTCAATGAGTGGGTATTCGTTTATACTGTGTGAAATGTATAGGGATAGTATTTTTAGAAATTCTTGACGCTATGTTTTGACGTTACATTGCCGTTTAGTGTGCTCTGCGGGTACAAAACATGTTGATTCTATCATGAAGTAAATTGATTTCTGTTAAATCGAATGGTATGAAACTTCACACATCAAGAAAACAAATATTTTTACATATTATATTGTGCTTAGTTTAAATTTCTAGTGAGTAATATAACGAAGATTGACATTATCCACGAACTTTTCAAACAACCCTCGTATTTACACGTGTAGATGGCTTATAAAATTAAATGAGAGAAAAAACCTAAGTGACAGTTTACAAGTGACATTTTCTAAATGGAATTGTATTTCTCATTCATAGTGAAAATAGATTAGTTGTTAATGAAATTAATTGTAGCGACAATTAAGTTAAAAAGACCAGAGATCTGATATTGGTCGAAGATTGATATGGAGTGTGACACAGGTTTTGTCCTATATTGATGTTTTTATATATTATGAATTTGAAAATACTGCCAGAGAAGGTGTGTTTGTGAAACAGTGATAGCCTACTATGGCAACTTATGGCGAAATTTCTCAAATGTAACTTTAACTTCAAGATCAGGTTCAAAAATTGCTACTCAATAAAAGGTCTATTCACAAAGAATAAATCAGTAAAATGCAAAAATCCTAGTACTACAATTAAAAAATCAATAATAGTCAAGGTTAGAATTTTCTTTAAAAGGATCAAATTCCAAAGGTTAAGGTCAAAAGGTCAAAATTTTTGGTATCCAATGAAAAGTCTTTTCACAAGGCCTACATGTATGAATATATGTATGAAAGTCTTGGTATTTTTTCAAAACTTCAAAAGTTATGGTCAAGGTCAAAGTTTTCTTAATGCGGGTCAAACTCTATGGTCAAGGTCAAAAGGTCAAAGTACAAAGTTCACATTTGTCCATTTTTGGCCCTCTGAATTTCTGAAAAATCAGAACTACTCAGGTTTAGTTGTAAATATGTTAAATTTCACTTGGACCGTTGGTGACTTTATATCAAATAAAAATGACGTAATTTTTCTCCTCTCCATGTATTATGACGTCATGAATTTCGTCATTTTCCTCAAATCTTGAAAATTTCTTTAAATAACAGTAAAAATTTAAACTGTTTTTTAATATTTTGCATAGCCCCCAACCTCTGATCTAAAATGTTTAATCATGTAATGAAAGAACTGTTTCAGAAGATTCTAATCCATGAAAAAAATTTTGGATCGTGGGGTGGGCTCATATTTTTATAAAAGTTGAAGATGTTCAATTTCACCCATTTTCTTCAAAAATCAAGAACATTGCAGTTTCATAACGCCCGAGTTTCCAAACTTGGACTCTCAGGATTTTTTTTTATTGGAAATGAAAGCACTAAGTCTCTACTTTATGTTGATGTTCGAAGTGGGACTTGATTTACCTCTTTGTTGCAATCCAGAGGATCGTACATTTGGCCGTGGTTTGTGACGATGAATACAACGAAGAATTCTCTATTAGTTGATAAGTTTTAAAGAAAAATTGTGCCTCTTTTCATTACAAAAGATTTTTGGATTCGTTCTCAATAATCGTGTACATTTCCAATGGAACCAGAAAAAAACAGATATACATGTAGGTGTAGGCATGAATATAAAGAGCTAATTTTTCGAGTAATCTATGCAGCAAGTTTGCATGTAAAAAGGAGACTGTCACTAAAACTTGAATTACATTTATAACTTAATTGTTTTGGTTCATCGAGAAATACATAAAAATCTAACATTGAATAACATGTTTCATGATGCCAATGCAAACCGCATGGTATTTTCTAAATTTATTTCCTGAGGCGAAGATTCAATCAACTAAAACAATCAATGAGGCCCTTTCGGATTACAATATATAAATATTGCATGTTGCTGAGTGTAACATTGAAAATTTTCACCCCAAGAAAAACCAATGTCAACCGAGGCGCAGCCAAGGGGTGAAAATGTTCAATGTTACACTCAACTACATGCAATATTTATTATATTATACTAGTACTGAAAGTTTTATACAAATACATATAACAGTGAACCGTGGGCGCATAAATTCTGCGCAGTCACTATTTTTTGGAATATCAACCGTCGTCAAGAAATGTTGACTGTTGCTACGCTGGAGGCTGTGGTTTCATTATTCAGCGGGTAATAGTGTTTTTTAACAATTATTTCTCGACCAATCATTTTCAACTAATTTACATGAAAGTATAATATTAAAAAATGTATGACAATAAGATTGGATATCAAATGTGACCACTCATATTCTGAACGCCGATGGCATCAAAAATCGATATTAAATGCAGATTCCATAGAAAGGTAAAAAATATCCTTTGTTTGATAATGTATGCATTTCAATTTAGAAGCATTTAGTTACAAATCTTTAAGGGATTTCAATCTAAATATATACTAAAAATAGACACGACGTCATTCTATTAGAACTAACATGTTTGATCAAGTAAGGATATAATGTGTATATGTAGGCATTAACTTCCTTGTAATGATGGGAGAAAATTTGTTTTTCGGGTTTATTTTAAGTTACTTAGGTAAGGATTTTACCTCTTTAAATTAAATTTTTTAAATATATTTATGATATATATATATCATACTTTGACATATAACCTTTAATATATTTATGATATACATATTTACGAATGCTTAGATCTTAAAGATACGTTTTAAAGTTGAATCTATGAAGAAGCTCACATGTAAGTCAATGTACACTTTACAGGAACTGTGACATGATTATAACATGTTAATGAAGATATAATTTGAGAAAAAACTATAAGATCAATTCGGCATTTCTAAGATAAATGAATAATTCAAAAATTGAAGACAAGACTCATGCCATACTTATTTTTTTCCAGGTATCTGCTTCGCTGGAAATCAACAAGGTATTTGCATTACTTTTACTTTATGAATCATATGGAAAATATTTATCTTCCCTGTATGCATTTCTTATTGTTGAAATCTAAACTTCATTTCAATTATTTCAGAAATTACATTTTGCAAAGCTGAAGAATCATTTGATACCCATTTACATCTACACGTTCCGAAGGTATCAGACTTACCTTGTTTGTGTCAACTATCAACCACCAACTGGAAAGAACCAACTAACATACATATAGTCTGGGCATCTTCTCTACCTCCTAATGACTGTGGTTTGAATATAGAAATTAAAGAAAAAGAGAGCAGCAAAAATGTGGAATGCAATTACCTACGTATTTTTATCTCATTGAATGACAGTACACCTGTCCTCCTCACCCTCGCTAACAACTCAGAATCAATAATGGCTTCTTTTTATTTGTTTACAAGATCTTTTGGTGTGTTATGTCCTTATTTATTATTATTTTTTGTATTCCATTTATTACGTTATTATGTTTACGATGTTAACTATAACTTTGGAAGTTAAAAAATGTTTTAATGAAATCAAGTATTTTTTTTAGGTAAAATTCACATCCGATGTTTTGGTCCAATTTTTTCTGAGGACAATGCATCAACGTTCCTGCAAACGTTAACGAATAAACATAGTTTTTTCAAACACACCACCCTTCCACATACATTGGAAGACAATACAAAAGGTATTTATTGATTGATTGATTGTATATTGTTTAACGTCCCTATTGAGAATTTTTCACTCATATGGAGACGTCACCGTATGCCGGTGAAGGGCTTCAAATTTTGACCTTTACTCGGCACTCAGGGCCATTGAGTAGTGAGGGATCTTTATCGTGCCAACGCCTGCCGCTGACACGGGGCCTCGGTTTTTAAGGTCTCATCCGAAGGACCCGCAACTTTCACTTCAAAGTGCCGAGTGCATGGCGATGTTCATGCTTATTCAATATACATACCTAATGTTGTTCATGAGAAAATCTACTGCATTTTATTTTGTAAAGAATGATAGGGGAAATTTATTGGAAATGTAAATATTGAATTTTAATTTTATTAGTATTGTTATATAAGGAAAGACATCAGCAAATGTAAATATATAGGAATGAGACACGGGATTATCTCTACATATATCAGCTTAAAAATTCATTTTTATTTCGGTCAGAAAAAGATTTCGGAATACTACCTGTACATGTTAATCGAACCACTCTTAGATGTGTTCTTATTTCAGAATTTGTTATAAATATAAATTAGTTGAGACTTCTCGTTGATAGAAAGAATTCTTGTCCGCAGTTCTTTTGAAAAAGATCAATACCTTTAAATATATACTAATATATTCGAAGGACTTTAAAAAGTAGAACGGGCCTAACTGTGAATGAACATTTTATGTACATGTACCTCGCCTTCGAATAAAGGTATTTCTATCATTTGGAGTTCATTTTAGTGAAAATCTTATTCCATCGGGATACAGTCATATTATCAGTACATGCAACATTTTGTGTGAAATTTAAATTTTATTTTTTGTCAAGCAAGTAGGGCATCGTAGCACATTTCAGGTTAAGGGTGTTTATGTATTTTTTCTCCAGGTTTAATTAGCCATCATTATATAAGTAAAACTTAAACTGATTTTCTTAACGCTATTTCATTATTATCTTAATTTTTTTCAATGAAAAACCTCTAGGAAAATTTGAAAGTTTACTTGAACTTTACGGAATTATCCCAGCAGATTTTTCTTCTGAAAATTGCTGTACAAATGTTATATTTTGTCGACATTATGATAATATCTATAATCTATATATATATAATTCATAATTACATGTACTTTATCCATGATGTACAGATATTAATGATAAATATGAATTTCTTCCATTTCAACAGTGTTAAAGATATTAAGATATAATTAAGTTCTTTTTCAGATTATTCTCCGAAAAATCTCCATTAAACGAACATAATTGATAAACTGATTATTTTAACCTCTTCAAATCTGCTTCTTTTGACCTCCATCAAATGAAAAAGTTTCGCTGTGTATGTTACATATCGTAATATGAATGAAATAAGTAATAAAATCACATGATTTTCTTTACAGATAACATCCTAGCTATATACATTTCCGTACCAACTGCTGTCCTTCTGATTGCTTTTATTATAGCATTAATTATATTTATTCTGATAAGAAAATCAAGGTATGTTAAATTTTCAAAACTGAAGCAAAATAAAGCGAATCTAAATGAAGCAGGACCTTACATATGATTTTTTTTTCAGATCCAAGAACAACACTACAACCGAAATAAATGAATGTAATCCCTACGAAACTGAGGCCTTGGGATGTCGTCAATATGTCCATGTATATGATGTGATTAACAATACTAACAACTATGAGCAATAACTAGAGTTACATGGTTCATAATACTATGAGTGATAAACATTAAAACCGTTGTTGCTCTAAATGATCAATAGTTCTTTGGACATTTTTCAACAATGGTTGGTAAAATGGTAAAATTAACGATTTTAATTGTAAACTTAAGGAACTGCATTTAGATACAAATAACTGAATATAAATGAACCAAAATTAAGCCCTACAGCGAGAAAAAAAATGAGTATTGAATTTATTTCTCTCCATAGTGTCCATGATGTTTACAATTGAAAAAAAAGACGAGAAGAAAGTCAATAAAACAGACTTCAAAAATGATTTTCGCTTAAGAAAAGTAACAATACGAAAACATACTGGTTAAGGACAATTGGGTGCATTTATCTACGATCTTCGTACAATTATCCAATATAAATTTACACAAATTTACTTTTAATTCATTACTACATTATGCAAAAATAAGAATAGTCGTGTTTTCATCACTTTTTCACCAATCTTTACTCTGTCACTTTGAAAATCTATGATCTGAAAATAATATCTTTTTAAAGACTTGTTTGTATTCTTTGACAAACAATAACACCTTGGAACTGTTTTGACGGATAATGCCGATGAATGACTTTTTATAGACCTTAATGTTTGACGGAAGAAAATACAGATCCTTGACAACAATTGCAGTAAATAGTAACAATTTTCGATCACAAAATGTTTCATTCTTGTATTCAATCAAATTTTTATTTTCAAATTGAAGTTCACACTATGCATTTCTTACTAATATATGTTAACTACTGATTCAGAACTTTCTACAGTATATTTATATAAAAAAATCTACACTGACCACATACCGAACTCATCACTGGTTATGAAAACAATGTTATTAATACTGATCTTGCTCTTGAAAATTCTAATGAATAGTTCTACTACATCCCTTCATTTTAGGCAAACCTGTTTTAATTATCAAATGAAACCGATTGCTTCAATAAAAAAAAATTAATACTCGAAAAAATACATGTAATGTTCTTGTTGTAAGATTTAATTAGACATCTAGATTTAATTTTTTGTCTTATTCACTAATCAAAAACTGAAATTCAGCTATGTACATGTAACACGTATAACAGGTCCATAAAATTGAAATGAAAGAAAAGGATTACAACTGACAATTTCTAAATGAAATTGTATTTCCCATTTATACAGTAAAACTTGGTTAAAAAGAAGTCATACGGACTAATGAAATTACTTTGCTATATCCGTAATTCGTTATATCCGTATAAGGAATTCGTGAAATTTATATAGCTGGGGATCCAAGATAACCTTGATTTATCCGTGAATTGACAGTATCCGTGTTCATACAGATTAACTGTGTTGTAAATAAATTAAGTTGTTCATGTACTAATTTGTATCGATTATCAAGTTAATTTAATGAAATGTATTTATAAATCTGAAATCGATTTCTTTTCTTTTTTGCTGATACTCCAAATGACGAGTTACCGTTCATCGATTGCTTTCTGACACCAAAGCAAGTTTCCGTCTGCTTTAGGTTGCAATAACTTTAAAATCTAAACCCGCACACACACTTTTATAAATTCTGCAATTGATATAATAGTAAAAAGAGAATGATACATTACAAAATCTGTACCAAAAACCCCGGAAGAACCCGAGACTTCAATATTAGCCCGAGTCCCGAAGGCCAGGGCTGTTATTTGTCGAGGATTGTAAGGGGTGTGATACAGATTTTTTCTTTATTGTTGTTTTTTTATAAAATTGAAAATAGTGTTAAAAAGCATAGACTTGTAAATAAAATACCTGATCTGTCATAATGGACTATGTTCTTTTTTTTCATACCTCCCGCTTGAAAAGTGGGAGGGTATATAGTAATCGTTATGTCCGTCCGTCCGTCTGTACGTCCGTCCGTCCGTCTGTTACGCTTTGGGGTACCCATCTCTTATCCGCAACTCCTTTTATACTACTGAGTGAAATTTAATGAAACTTTCACAGAATCTTTATTACATATTGCCATTGTGCATCTCCTATTTCTCCTTTTTTATTCGAGACGTATTGTAGGTTTCCCATAGCAAGACAAGGACATTTCCATTTTATTTTTACCTTTGACGTCACATATATGGCGCTTTCTGAATAATATTTGATACGACGAATTATTCCTCTTTACACATTACCGAACAACAATACACAGCAAAACATGGAGGAAGGCGGGGGGTATAATTTAGTGAGCTCATTGCTCACAGTACCTCTAGTTTTTTGGTTGAATCTACTCTGAATGAGAAATAGAAAAATTTTCCGGAAAGGTTTAAAAGAAGTGTTAAATATAAGATGCTGATAAAAGGTGCGATTTACAGGGCGCGTGTCTTTGTTCAGATCAGGGAAGCAAAAATCCTGTATTATATAAGATAATTATTATAACTTTAGTTAATAATTATATGTATAATATTACAACAGAAAATTCATTCTAGAATTCAATTCCTTTGTTGAAGAAACAATTAATAAAATCAATCAGTGAGGGTGTTTTGGGCATCAATAAAAAACACATTCTAGAACTTGATTAAATACTAGTATTAACTGATTCTTCTCGCATTTGTTTCGCCGATGGAAACTGTGTACAGTTATTGACTTGGGATGAGGGCAAGATATAATTTGTTGGACCTGAAGGTGAATTTGTTGCCCTTGGCCTGCGGCCTTGGGCAACATTTTCAGCATCATATATTTGGCTAAATCGATGAAAATAATAAAACTATTATATCGCTAAATATACTTATCATAAAACATGCTCTCCACGTGTCTCTGTCTTTCAAATACAAGTAGCAACAACTTTTGCAGCTCTAAACTTCGGCTATTTCTTTGTCTCCGATCTAGTGCCGTTCCGGTAACAATTCTTATATTCGACTTTCAGGCGATGAAAGCAGAGCAAGCCGTGAAATTGTTAGACCGATGTAATAAACATTTCTTTAGTTCGACTTTTTATCAGTAATAAATATATTGAAAGACATTTATACATTCATTCAATTCCAAATCTATCAGGGCTTTTAATCTTAATATATACTAAAAATAGACACTTCATTTTTTAGGACTAACATGTTTGATCAAGTAGGGATATAGGTGGCCTAATGAGTAAATGTGGTATTATCTTCCTTGTTGTGATGGAAGGAATTTTGTTATTTGGTTTTATTTTCAGTTATTTAGGTAAGGACTTTACCTGTTTATACTTTTAAAAATTTATTTATGATATGCATGTACATATTAACGAATGTTTAGATCTTAAAGATACATTAAAAAGCTGAATCTATTAGGAAATGGAATAAAGCTCGTGTAAATCAACGTGCACTTTTCAGGAAGTGACATGATTATGACAGGTTTATGAAGTTATTATTTTAGAACAAATGATACGATAAATTCGACAAGATAAATAGATAATTCATAAATTGAAGACAAGAATCATGCCACATGTGCTTTTTTCCAGGTATTTGCTTCGCTGGAAATCATCAGGGTATACGAAATTTGCATTACATTTACTTAATGAATCATATAGAAAATATTTATCTATTTCTATTGTTGAAATATATTTCAAACTTCATTCAAATGATTCCAGATATTACATTTTGCAAAGCTGAAGAATCAGTTGATTATGATTTACATCTACACGTTCCGAAGGTATCAGACTTACCGTGTTTGTGTCAACTATCAACCACCAACTGGACAGAACCAAACAAAATACATATAACATGGGCATCTCCTCTACCTCCTACTGACTGTGGTTTGAATATCGAAATTAAAGAAAAGGTGAGTACCAAAATTGTAAAATGCGATTACCTAAATATGTATATCTCACTGAATGACAGTACACCTGTCCACCTCACCCTGGTTAACAAATCAGATTCAACAACGGCTTCTTTTCGTTTCATTACAAGATCTCGAGGTGCGTTATGTCGTTTTATATTTAAAGCACTTATTAAGATATTCCTTTCACATTTATATTTGCTTGTTGTTAACAGGTAAAATATATTATTGTCTTGAAGCTGCATAGTTTTTCAACTGAAGGATGTTAAAGTAATTTTTCAGGAAAAATTCAGATCCGCTGTTTAGGAGATAATAAATCAGTGTCGGTACCATCATCAGTGACAAATTCTTTCTCTTTACCACACTCGGATATAAGTCTTACACGCACATCCAAGGACAACACTAAAGGTAGGTTATCATTAAAGTATATAACTAATAAATAATTCACAAAAGTTAAATTTTTTTCACTATTGTTAGACGATTGTTTAGATTTATTTTGATACTATTGAAATACATTATCAACAGAAAACGTAATAAAACTCTTGACAATATTTCGATACTAGTACACTCGTATTTATAATTAGTAAATACTAGTTCTAACCGTGCTTAGATTTGACTACCTAAGCAAAACTAAACTCGTCGGTAGAGGTGACTTAATTGTGTCTACACGTTTGTATAAACATATGTTTTGAGCTATTAAAAATTGAATTTCGACGTAAAAACATTCCTCTATGCATATCAAACATTGAAGAAAATTAAAATTTCTACGTAATAGTGCTATGTGAATTTTAGTTTTACGTTGGGGGGAGGGGGGCATGGATGTGTAATTGTGTAATGTAATGGATCGCTTATCCCTATGTCACACTCAAAATGGCATACTGTAGATCCAAGATTGGTGGAGGGGGAGTGATTTTTAAATACTAGTGGGGTATAGGCTAAAAACTCTAATCATTATAAGTAAATTTGTAGACAATAATTATTGATTTGTATGTTCTCTATTAAAAAAAGAAAAACATGTATTATTAATTTTGAAAAGTTTTAAAATTGTAATAGTTTGTAATTCAGAAATTAAATTGGTGTTTGTTTTAAAACAAGCACAACTGCTTCTTTTCATTTCATTACAAGATCTCGAGGTATGGTATGTTGTTAAACATTTTAAGCACTTAGAAAAATATCCTTTTTTCGTTTATATTTACTTGCTGTAATTAGGTAAATAATATATAATTGTTTTGACAGCTGTATAAATTTTCAATGGAAGGTGGTAAAAAAATATCTCAGGAAATATTCAGATCTGATGTTCAAATGTTTCAGGAGATAATGAATCAGCGTCGATACAATCATCAGTGACAAATTCTGTCTCTTCAACACACCACAATATTATCAGTCGTATAAACACACCCAACGACAACACTAAAGGTAGGCTATACTTAAAGTGTATACCTAATAGATAATCCACAAAAGCTAAATATTTCACTCTCATTTTTTAAAAACTTTTTTATTCTTGATATATTTGATACATAATATATATTAAATATATAACCAATAAAAAACGTACAAAAACTCTACAATATGTGGATATAAGCCTTGACTTTTTATGTTTGATATGACGTCAAGAGAATGATGAAAATTTAAGATTTCCATGATTTCTACAGAAAAGGGGGTATATTACGTCGATTTTTTGAGTAAAAGTCACTGAGCGCAGGTCTACTCCAGCTCAATATTTTGAAATAGGACTGTTCAATAGATAAAGTCCTCGGTGCTCGGAAAGAAGCTTTTCAACGATTTAGTCTAAATGATTTAACTTAATATTCTCTTTCAATTAAAACACGTCCGTAAAATTTTTTATCCATTTGCTGATTGTTTTTAGAACTCATTTTTGGGTATGACCCTAAGTATACTGGAAAATGGCAGATCCAATGATTTCCTGGACTCGTGTCTCCCTTCTGAAAGATGTTTTTTTTTCAACTTTGGAAAATAAGATAAGTCAAAGGCGAAAGATATGGCGAATATTGTAAATGTGAAAAAAATTAACTTTCTGATTATCCAAAATAAAAACCTCCTTTACTCTTTAGAGCTTGCGGGTTTGGACGCTGTCATGAAGAAATTTAATGTAGTAGATTCCTGATTCTGGTTCCTTCCTCTCATTAACCTTTTGATTTTTAGCAAACAATTGCTTTCTAGACTCTTCCAGAAATTAAGCTGGCTCCAAATACAAATTTGAAACAAGACCACTAATATATATTTAAAGTTGCATATAAATCTGTGTTTGTGCTCTTGAAATTCTGTGCTCTTCTCAGACCTTTGCTATTTTTGTCAAGTACCTCTTATTGTAAATTTTGTTTCGAGGGTATAAAGCAATCGATTCAAGTGTCTTTATCTGTTTGTATTTCAAACAAACGTGGATAACTACAATTACATGTACTGATATCTTAAAATAATTGTTCAGATATTCTTACACGCTGTCGTTTTCATTCATTTTACAAAACATAGGGTGACCTTTGAGTACTAAGCTTTTTTACTGTCAAACGTTTCTTTTAAACAGTGTGTACTACTCTCGAAATGATGTCTATCAAATCTGTTATGTGTTTTAAAGTCAATCATACAACACCAGTGACTATTTGTTGAAATTTGGCAAACAGTACATTAGTTGTTATAATTTTAGTTGGCATGGACGGCATCCATGTTTGATGCCCATTATATAATTTTTAGCTCACCTGAGCCGAAGGCGCAAGTGAGCTTTTCTGATCACATTTTGTCCGGCGTCCGTCTGTCCGTCTGTCTGTCCGTTCGTCTGTCTGTCTGTAAACTTTTCACATTTTCGACTTCTCCTCAAGAACCGCTGGGCCAATTTCAACCAAACTTGCCACAAAGCATTCATGGGTAAAGGGCATTCAAGTTTGTTCAAATGAAGGGCCACGCCCTCATTCAAGGGCAGATAATTTGGAATAAATAAAAATTTGATGGCATTTTAAAAAAATCTTTTCCTCAAGAACCACTGGGCCAGGAGAGACGAAACTCATGTGGAATCATCTTCAGGTAGTGTAGACTCAAGTTTGTTCAAATCATGACCCCCGGGGCTAGGGTGGGGCCAAAATGGCCCACCCAAGTTTTACATAGGAATATATATGAAAAATCTTTAAAAATCTTCTTCTCCAGAACCACTGGGCCAGGAAAGATGAAACTCATGTGGAATTATCCTCAGGTAGTGTAGATTCAAGTTTGTTCAAATCATGACCCCCGGGGCTAGGGTGGGGCCAAAATGGCCCACCCAAGTTTTACATAGGAATATATCTAGGAAAAATCTTTAAAAATCTTCTTCTCCAGAACCATGGGCCAGGAAAGTTGAAACTCATGTAGAATCATCCTCAGGTAGTGTAGATTCAAGTTTGTTCAAATCATGACCCCCGGGGCAAGGGTGGGACCAGAATACATGGAAAAAAGGGGGAGAGGGGGGTAAAAGTCGACAAAATTACGAATTTTATTAATATCATGTAATATATAGAAAAATAAAATATTTTTACATATATAAACTCAAGCTTATCCATGCATATTTAAGTCCTCATTAAAAACACTGTCGGGTATCCGCGCCGGTTGTGACATGTTTGGATGCGGTGAAACTGGCGTAAAATGTACAAACGCTTAATACTGTGTACCTTTTCCAGGTCTATATTTTTGTAAATATTAATTTTTTTCTCAATTTTTTATTGAAATTTTATAGGTATTTGGTTAATCAAAATGATGTGTTTCTATTCTGTTTATAGAGTTCATTTAAATAACTCGTCCATGCAATTTTTTATCGATGCACATGACATTCTTACCACTTTAGCAAGTTTTAATTCGTGATTGTTAAAATAATATCAAATATATTTAAAATCTGAAGCAGCCAAAAGAAAGAAAAATCATTTTACAAATAAGATATTGAAAGTGTAATTTGTGTCCCATACAAGAAATGTATTAAAAAACGTTTTATTTTATGTATCCGTAACAAATATAGTACGGTTTGGATGATGGGAGTGTTCTGGTTTGGATGCAAATTCAACATCAAATTTCTGAATCCTGTAGAGCTATGCGAACAAGTTTGCTTGTTTAATACGCCCTTACATGGAGGAAATGGCGTTTATGATAACATATATATTAGTATCAATTCATATAACTTTTTCATAGGCACATAGATGAAAGTTGAAAAGAGCCATGCACCTTTCCCTTTTTCAAACATTGTTTTTGCTGTAACAGTTGTCTTGATTTCATATAAAAATGTTGAATCCCTTTTCCACCACATGATTTAAAGGAAAGTTTTCGATCACACCCTTTTCTTCTTTAAAAATGATACTACGTGCCTGATAGCATAAAATAAATGTAAGATATGTTAAGTATATCCCGTCAACAGTGAGTTACCAAAGAGTTACTCTAAATCCCCCCCCCCCCACTTTCCTTCTCAAAACGACATAATATACACTGTATACAGATTCAATGTAGTCTCGACTGTCTCAAACTGGATTAGAAACCGCAGCGTTATGATTCTACATACTTTAGTGTTTGACACTAAAATATGAAACCATAATGCTATCTGCAGCTAAAACTGGATGAACCTTGTCATTCTTGTCTTGCTGTCCAAAAAAAAAAATTCTCCAGTACTACGTGTACGAATTCCTTAGTTTTTGTGCAATAAACTGCATACGTATTATCTACTATACAAATTGCCCGTTATGCAGATTATCCCACGTTTCCAACATTCGTCGGTGCTCTTGCATCGAATGCAATGCGCACTGGTTAGAGCGTATGCTCTCGAGTCAGGAAGGAAAGAGTTGGTCCTCACGTCGCAGGTTCGAATCCAACTGTGGGAGAGAGCGGTCCTTCGGATGAGACCGTATAAACCGAGTTCCCGTGTCGCAGTAAGTGCTGGCACGAAAAAGATCCCTCACTGCTCAATGACCCTGAATGCTGAGTATAGGACATAGAAGGTGCTCACAGCTGTATTGAGCGACTGATCGTGTAATGCCGGACCCCAATTTGTAGTGATTTTAATTTTGTAATAAGTTTGCCACATTGATTGCCTATGTTATATTCTCCCTCACTATGTTCATTCCAATATAAGATAATTATATTCTAAGTATGAGATTAATAAGAAAAGAACTCTATATTACATAGGCATTGAACCCGAGGGGGGGGGGGGGGGGTTGCTATCATTAAATAGGCATGCACTAAACATCTGGGCGTTCTTTACATCCCCTACCCACTTTCAACAGCCAAATAATCAAAGAAGGGTAAGCAGTATATACGCAGTATATATCAGGTTCGAATTTTTTGGTCTTTCAATTAGCCCCCCCCCCCCCTTCTTTTGCTTCTGACGCCAATATGTCAGGATTGGTACTCGTTATAAACTTTTATTTTGCATTGTATTATATAATTATAATATATACTGATTAATTTTATTATAAATAATTATTTCATGAATCAATATATTCAGAGAATAGAATAGTATATATTCGTTGTACGTATAAACCGAACATGTCTGATTACGTAATAAGAGAATGAAATGAAAAAAGAACAGGAAACAGTATAATGACTAAGGGCTAAAAAAGGGGGGGTCGGCTACTTACACCATTTTCCCCCAAATATAAATCATAATTATCCTCTTACTGTGGAACTTGTTCATTGAAAGGCCTGTAACCCTAATCTCTTTTTTGCGGGGTTGCAATACAGTCAAGTCATCCTTTCGTAGTACTTGTTTGTGATCCCCCCTTTTTTTTTTTTACGAAATATGATTTATTAAGTTTTGATATGTAACCATTTATTTGTTCGTTAAATATGTTTCCAGGTAAGTTTTCAAACAATTTATCTGGAAACCCCGCCCCTTCCTTTAAAAGTGTTAAATTGACATATTATACCACAATATTAAGTATAATTTTATATCAACGAATCTCATCCAAACCGTATCACAACTTCGTCCAAACCGTACACAGTTTTTTAAACACTGTCATCCAAACATGTTACGTTGTTCTATAGCATGTCACCATCGGAGCAGTTTCTTTGCATTAAATTCGTGGATTTATGGCAGAACTACAGGATAAATAATTGCTTTTAAAAACAGGCTGTCTCTTAGTTGTAAAATTACACACTACAGATTCCATTTAATAAGACTAAAACCTTTCGATGAATAGAAGCGGTTGTTTGACTCCGCCATTTTCACTGCATCCAAACATGTCACAACCGGCGCGGATACCCGACAGTGAAAAAGGGTGTGTATAAACACTTCAACATGTTCAAAAAGAAAGATTAAGATAATTTACTTTTTTGGTTGCAGTGTTTGTTTGTTTTTTCTAACTCACAAATGGAAATATAACAAGATAAAATGAATGAATCTGTACCAAGAAATTCATACTTTAAAATAAATTATGTTCCAAAGTTGTTTATTAATTTAAAAAAAAATCTATAAAAAAAAAACATGTAAATAATAGAAATGTCAGCTTTCAACATGCACAGTCTATAGAGCTACCAAGAATGCAAGATAAGCGAAACATTTTAGCACAATTTAACGTCATTTTAATTTTGAAGTTATTGTATTCAATTGTGACGGCCGTCAAGGGTACTGTGACTTTCCTGAGTCGACGCTGCGTTAAAACGTATGCGCGTATCAGGTAGATCGGGACTCGTTAAAACATGTAACATTCAATATATTCTCTATGATATCATTATCGGGGATTGCCTTAAAAGTCAACAGAACTCAGGATCTTTAGACTTGATACA
This sequence comes from Saccostrea cuccullata, assembly GCF_032062105.1. Classification (NCBI taxonomy): domain Eukaryota; kingdom Metazoa; phylum Mollusca; class Bivalvia; order Ostreida; family Ostreidae; genus Saccostrea; species Saccostrea cuccullata. The sequence goes on along the minus strand of NW_026927697.1, from coordinate 186,873 downwards.
TTGCTTTTCAGCTTCTATCAAACAAGACAGTAATCATTGCAGCCCGGAGGACCGGGCTGCTCTATACATATAAATGATTTATGTAAATAAATCATTTATATATGTTGCCTTCTGTTTACTTTCATTATGCGCATAGCGGGGACTCCGGGTGATATTAATAGCAACCCGATTTACATAACTACCAAATGCGCATGCGCTGTCTAAATTTATATTTTGTAAACAGAGGCAACTTTGAGTCTATGAGAAGGTGTTTCGTAGATAACTTGAGAATAATCTGTATTTTAGAAGCCTACCACCGACAGAATATACAGCGATAACCCGTGCACTGTTCGAGATAGGTAAAGTGATATATTATTTTGTGTTTTCGCTGTAAAACTGATAGCGTCACTTGGAAAATTCCATCTTGTGTAATGTGCGGGAATAATGGCGGGACACCAGCGATCATCATAGTGTAGTTGCTCAAAAATTGGTTAACCGGGCGACCTGAACCGTATATAACAAACATTTGTGACCTTGTGAACAAGGTTAGTAATATCATATTTGCAATTTGAACAATATGTGTTAATTACGCATTTCAAGTCCTTTTCTCTTATGAAAACTCGTGATGTCAACACTGTGCATCGGTGATTCCCACGTGAAGAGACTTCAATCGCATCTCAACCCACATCGTTCGAGTGCGTCAGCGTACAACATAGCGGGCCTGAGCCCCGTCAACTATTACGGAATTAGTGGAGGATTAGTAGCTTGCGATCGTCACTTGGCTTTGTTAACTTCTGCTGTGAGACAATACAAACCGCATCACCTCATTGTGTGTCTAGGAGGTAACGATTTGGATGTTATAGATTCAGACTGGAGCGCAGAGTGTGTGGTTTCAAAACTTGTTTCATTCCTAACGCAGCTAAGGAACCGATTCTTGTTAAAAACTGTAACTGTCCTCAGCTATTTTCCTAGACAAAGAACTAGGTCCATTCCGCCTGACAGTTACAGGTTAAGAGTTGAGGAAACAAACAGCCTACTACAGGACTATTGTAAAAATCACCAGTTGACTTTCTGGAGGTTAAGAGGATTCACTGAAAGTAAACAACCGATTCTCTGTGACGGTGTCCATCTTAATTACTACGGCTTCCGGAAACTGATAAGACAATTAAGGGGAATTCTTCTCGCTCATCGCCATTCACGTTGTTAATTCCTGTTATTTAGAGGTTAGAAGACAGGGGCTTCTAACTTTGTTTTCATTTATTGTCTTGATTTTTTATGAATGTATCATAATAACTGGCACGTGACATAGGGGTTCATTATGTCTTCATAGGTAGAAGTAAAAGATGTAACCATTACAATCTTTAATTACTACTAAACAGCTATAATAATCATGCAATGAAACAAAATACCTAATTCATCTTTGATACATTTATGCTAATTGTCTTGTCTGACATTCTTTTTCAGTACTTGATCATCAAGGTACAATTGTCTACCAAGCATTCATATCTTGAATATTTGGCTTGAAAAGGTAATGTTTAACTCAGCCATTAGTCGGCATAAAAATTTAGTCTATTGCAACAAACTCTGTAATAGCTAGTTAAATGGATATGCTCTGCATATACCCAACAGCTATGACACAATAATTTTCATATCTGTTTGTTGTCATGACAGTTTTTTATAGCTTTAAGCATATTACACAAGCTCAAAGCATATTACACAAGCTCAAAGCATATTTTACTAGCTTAAAGCATTATACTACTAGCCCAAGCTTTTAGCTTGGAGCTTTATTAGCTCAAAGCATGTTTCACCAACTCTGTTGGTAAAAATTATAAGGTTGGGGACCTCATTAGCTCAAAGCATATAATTATTAGCTCTAAGCATTTCCCCAACCAATACAGCATTAGTTTATGTTATGCATTCTCATTTCCTAATTTTTCCCCCTATTTAGCATGGCTTCCAGACCAAAAAGGAAGAGGGCGAACAAAACTGACAGACCAGCGACCATTACAACGGTGACAAGCCCAGAACCAGCACTGCCATCTCCAGACGTTGAAGGAATGGTGAGGGCATGTATGACAGCGTTAATTCCCTCAATTGAGAAAACCTGCCGTGACATTATCACACAACACACATCAGTGCCGGCACAAACTACGAGCTCAGAAGCCACTACCTCAGCCACCACGTCCACACCAGCAAAGGAGACCACCACTGATAGAAGCGAACAGCAGCCCGGACAATCTCTCCTCCAAGAGATAACAGGTATCTCATCATCTGTAGACACAAATGAAACCCCAAAGCCCAAACAAACATCAGCAACAATTCTTACCCTGGGTGTGGATGATAAAACCCGATCAAAAATTCATGCTGGAGAGTATATCAAATTCTCTACGTTGTTGGCCTCTGATTCGAGCTCGCCCACCACAAACAAGTATACTTCAGTAGATCAAGATGGGCAACTGATTTTTCTTAAATCAAACGAAAAAGATCCCATCAAAACAATTGCAAAATGGACTGAAGCGTACCAGATTTTTGTGGCTATAATGGCGGAAAAATGCCCTCAGGAAATTGGCAATCTAATGGTTTATGCTCAGACAGTCCAAAAAATTGCTGAGTCATGTGGGGATCAGGCTGCTCTCCAGTACGACGAAAAGTTTCGGCGCTGGAGACAGAAGGATCCTACTACATGTCCCTGGCAACAAAAAAATGCAGAGCTGTATCAAGAAGCTCTGGTTTTGGGATTGGATTTTAAATTAAAATCCAAAAAGCAACAACAGCCCTTTCCTGCCCCCCTCAAACACAGATACTGTTATGCATACAACAATCATGGCACATGCCCCAAAGGTAACGCATGCCCCCACCCACACATATGTCAAATCTGTGCAGGTAAACATTGGCGCAAACTCTGCCCCAAATTCAAACAAAGTAAACCAAAACCTGTTTCCAGGGACAACAGCGCAAGTTCCTCCAAGCCATCCACTTCAATTTCAAAGTAAAATAATTACTCCTATAAATCACACTATTCTGGCGGACTACTTAGAAGGATACAATCATACTTTGGCAAACTTCTTAATTGAGGGCTTTAAATTCGGGTTTAGAATCCCATATCAAGGGCCTAGACAATTTCGCCTCTCTCCAAATTTGCCTTCTATTAAAGGAAAAGAATCTATCCTCAAACAAAGAATTCAACAAGAACTGCAAAATTTTCGCATAGCAGGCCCATTTACCGAACCCCCTTTTCCTAACATTCAAATCTCACCACTGGGCCTAGTCCCTAAAAAATCACCAGGGGAATACCGATTAATACATCACCTTTCTTTTCCAGAGGGAGGGTCCATTAACCACCATATCCCACAAGAATTTTGTACTGTGCAGTACCAATCAGTCCAAACAGCTATAGAGGTCATAAAACAAATAGGAAAAGGTGCTCTTTTAGCTAAGACTGATATTGAAAATGCATATAAGCAGGTTCCTATACACCCTGATGACTTCGAACTTCTGGGCTTTATGGTTGAAAACTATTATTATTATGATAAGACTTTACCCTTTGGGCTTAGCTATGCATGTAATTTGTTCGAAAAATTTAGCACAGCACTTCAATGGATTTTGCAATCCAAGTTTTCAGTTTCCCACTGTGTCCATATATTAGATGATTTCCTCTTTGTAGGACCACCCCAATCGCCAGAGTGTTACAGTGCACTCTTGGCTTTCCATGTTTTAGCGAGAGACATAGGACTTCCAATTAAAAATGAAAAAACAGTTTACCCAACTACCACACTAACATTTTTGGGTCTTGAGTTTGACACGTTGTGCTTCCAAGTCAGATTACCGCAGGATAAGTTAGATCAACTTAAATCAGAGATTAAGAAATTTCAAAACAAAAAGTCTGCTACACTTCGCGAGCTCCAATCTTTAATTGGAATGTTGAACTTTGCATGCAATGTTGTACCCCCTGGGCGCACATTCTTAAGAAGGCTGATCAATCTCACTATTGGCCTTAAACAACCCTACCACCACCGAAAACTTAATTTAGAAGCTAGGGCAGATCTAAAAGCTTGGGCTGTGTTTTTAGAACATTTTAATGGAAAAGCATTCTTTCCATCTGGCATTACACACTCATCATCTTCCCTACACCTTTTCACAGATGCTAGTAATTTAGGTTTTGGGGGTACATTTGGTAAGAAATGGTTCTCTCATAATTTTACACCTGATTGGTTACAGTATCACATTTCTGTACGAGAGTTTTTACCCATTGTTGTTGCTTTGGAAATGTGGGGCTTTACATTAAAAAATTCTACTGTGGTCCTCCATTCGGATAATTTAGCAGTTGTTCAAATCATTAACAAAAATTCATCAAAAGATCCTAATCTGATGCAGCTAATGCGACGTCTGATGATTCTGTCCCTTACTTATAATATACATTTCTCTGCTAAACACATTCAAGGGGTCGCTAATATAGCTGCTGATATGCTTTCTCGGTTACAGGTCTCAGAATTCAGAACCAAGTTTCCCCATATGGACAAAGAACAGACACCAGTCCCTCTTTCCTTAATCAGGATTTAAGTCAAGCAGGTGATCTATTACTTCGCAGTTCACTCAGCAAATCCACAACCTCAGCTTACAAGTCCATTTTTCAGTCATATAAACACTTTGTAGAACAGTCCTTCCCTACAGAACACCCTCTCCCCCCATCCCTACAACATCTTACAGCCTTTGTAGCTCACTGTTACCTAAAGGGATCAGCGGCTTCATCAGTACGTACCTTAGTGTCTGCGCTAAGTTTCACATTTCAGCTAGGGGAATTTACAGATATCACAGAACATTTTATTGTTAAAAAAATGCTACAAGGTTTTCAAAAGATTAAACCATCATTAGATTCTAGGCTCCCAATAACACCTAGTATTTTAAAATCTCTTCTCCAGGCTTTGGAACATACGACATCATCATTTTTCATCAAATTACTGTTGAGAGCTATGTTCCTGGTAGCGTTCTGTGCATTTTTACGTATAGGGGAAATAACTAAAACCTCTGGTGCAACTCAACACTACATTTTATTTCAAAATGTGGCACTAAAATCAGACACACAACATGGCCAGTACATAGAAATAAGCATTCCCCACTTCAAACATTCAAGATCTGCTACCTCAGTAATACGACTTCATGCAAACAAAACGAATTCTAACCTTTGCCCACACCAATCTCTTACACAGTATCTCAATATTAGGAAACATGACACACCATCCCAGCCCCTATTTTCCTTTATGGATGGTGCTCCAGTATCGAGACAATTTTTCACTCAACAACTTCGCTCAGCTCTATCATTCTGCAACCTTAACCTTCACCACTACCAAACTCACAGTTTTCGCATTGGAGCCGCTACCACTGCAGCTGCTCGAGGTTTTTCTGAACTTCAAATTCAACATATGGGCAGATGGAAATCAAACGCTTTTAAAAAGTATATCCGTATTCCTACCTTAGAACTCTGAATTAGTTACCTGACTCAATCATGGACTTCGAAGGCTATCAGTCAGGGGCTGACAGCCAATATGTTAGGGAAACTTGCCATCAGTCAGGGGCTGATAGCAGCAAACTAATTTTACCCCATCTCCGGACTCTTGCTATTAGTCAGGGGCTAATAGCCATTGAAATGTAATTCAAAGACACTTGCTTCAGTCAGGGGCTGATAGCTAGCAAAACATGGTTTAAAACATTGCTATTAGTCAGGGGCTAGTAGCTTATGCTGTGCTTGTAAGCATAATCTTGTTAGTGAACAATGTACATATTACTATTTCACTATTTTGTAATGGACTGTTTCTTTTGTTGTTGGTTGTGATGATGGGGGCGTTAACAAGCAAGTCAATATCTGTACATCTGTGTATGCATTTCTACAAATATTGCCTGGCTTGTTAACATGGGCTTTTAACGCCCCCTTTTCAGATTTTTTCCAAGTTGTACAAAGTTTTTGTTTACATTTTATATGCCAAATATGCCATAATTTTTTACTAGTCATAATATGTCGGATGACACACCTATTGTCTCAGGTGCAAATTTTGTGATTTGGCAATTTGTTATTCATACTTTACTTGTATTTTTCATATGTATATAACCCTTACTTATGTTTGAATTTTGATTGTGTTTTCTTACTGTCATTTATTATATATTGTAATAAATGACCTATTCTAATCTTAAAAGGGTGTTTCTGGTGTTTTTATTATAAGGAGGCAGACAGGTATAAAAATGATTTATGTAAATAAATCATTTATATATGTTGCCTTCTGTTTACTTTCATTATGCGCATAGCGGGGACTCCGGGTGATATTAATAGCAACCCGATTTACATAACTACCAAATGCGCATGCGCTGTCTAAATTTATATTTTGTAAACAGAGGCAACTTTGAGTCTACCACCACCCTCCCCACCTCCTTTGTACCTTATGGCAGTATATAATTGTTATTTTGATTTACTCTTTCCTATATGTTGGGCTTTTAACGCCCCCTTTTCAGATTTTTTCCAAGTTGTACAAAGTTTTTGTTTACATTTTATATGCCAAATATGCCATAATTTTTTACTAGTCATAATATGTCGGATGACACACCTATTGTCTCAGGTGCAAATTTTGTGATTTGGCAATTTGTTATTCATACTTTACTTGTATTTTTCATATGTATATAACCCTTACTTATGTTTGAATTTTGATTGTGTTTTCTTACTGTCATTTATTATATATTGTAATAAATGACCTATTCTAATCTTAAAAGGGTGTTTCTGGTGTTTTTATTATAAGGAGGCAGACAGGTATAAAAATTTAACTGTTAGTGTATGGGAATTGGGGTGGGAGTAGTTATTTAGAATTAAAGGTTTTCTAAACATTGAAAATATTGTTAATCAGAATATTCTTTCCGTTTATAAATTACGAGATACATAATATATTTACTTCCAAAAAGTGAATCTTTAAAAATATATATGTTTTTCATATTTAATAAATAAAGTTGTTTATCATTTACTATCGAAAAAACGACAGGTCCCTTTTTTTAGAACATCGAATTTTACTTCTCGGATAAAAACGTATTCTGCACAGTTCGTGTTTTATAGCCTAAAATTGAACTTTAATACATTTTTAAATATAGGCGATGCGTGTGCCTAACTTCAATTTATATTACATGCAGCCAACATTTACTCGAGGAATTGATCATGTTTAAAATGGTATCATTTTTGATTGATTTTTATCCGACTACAAGTTTTCAAAATATTCGCGACTATCGTCTTCATCAATTACTAGTAGACGCATGCCTTTTCACACATATCGAAGCGGTTTGATGATCAAGACTCATTTTCATTGTTTACTTTATATATTTCCCGGGCGACAATTGATGGTTACATCAATGTTTTCTTGTTGATTGATTGTATGTTGTTTAACGTCCCTCTCGAGTATTTTTCACTCATATGGAGACGCCAACACTTGCAGGTGGAGAGCTACAAATGTTGTCCTATACTCAGCACTCAGGGCCTTGAGCAGGAAGGGATCCTTTTCGTTAACGTTAAAGACAACAATCCTATATAAAATATATATAAATATTAACAGTCTTGCATCATGTATATTTCCATTTATGAGTAAAATCTTATTTGTAATATTGATATTATCAATATAATTTATATATTTTATATTTATTGATAATTCATGTAGTTCATTTTAAGAAAAAAAATCCTTACTAAATAATGCTTTGTGACAGATAAAAGTACTCTGATTAACTTGCTTAATTAATATAAAATGAATTAAAGCCATGTCACAAAAGTTTTGTTACCAAGCAATCTCTGTACATTATAATGAGAATGGCATTGTAACAAGAAAAATATAATAGATAGCATGTAAATATATATTAATGAGGTTCAGAAAAAAAATTCTTGTATTCCTTTTATTTATTTTCCTTGAATTTATAAACTCTTATAGTTAACAAAGACTTTTGTCGTCCATACAACGATTTAACTTTAGAAAATTTGGCTTTCAGATGACTACACCATTGTGTACATCACTGTTCCGGTTGCAGTTTTGTTCCTTATTATCGCTGCTGCTGTAGTCGCCATTTTCTTGTGTCGAAAGAGAGGGTCAGTGTAGTTTATTTGCTGTGTAATACCAAAACACTCATTTTACTCATTTAGAAATTTAAAGTAACTGTTTCTTTTTCTTTGTTCCTTAAGAAAATCATAGTCGTTTAGTAGTCAATAAATATGCTGCTAAGTATACTACCTGTATGTATTTCTTTCGGCTAGTCCACCAGTGAAATGTACAATGGCATACTACTCAGTTGTACAATAATGAACCTTCCTATATTTAACTTATTTGAGATATACAATACAAACATATCGTGTTTCTTTATTTGTTAGTATTGTAATAAGATCGAAGCTATTGCAGAAAAAATTATCTGCGTTATGTTTTTCTGCAACAGCTGCAATATTAAGGAGGCTGTGGGTCAACAAATTAACGACAAATTAACCACCAGATTTAACTTATTTTTTCATATGATATATTAAGCTGTCAACTATTATTTGGCAAAGAAAAATTTCAAAAATTTCAGTTTTAAAATTTGATTATTTTCTATGTCTTCATATGGAGCTCTTCTTCTAAAGGAGATCAATATAGTCTAAAAATGGCCACAACCCACCAGCCTCTTTAATTCCCAAACTATCAATAAAATAAAGCAATTTTTTATTTAAATAAGCTTTCTAAGGTCTCATGTGTTCATTATAGATGTCTGCTTGATAAATCTGATGCAAAAACACACAATAAAGCAAAGCAGCTCCAGTCTGAAAAGGACAAATCTCGTAGAAACGGATTTCATGATTGCAGTTCAAAAAATGATTTGAGTGATAAAAATGACCATATCGACATATCAGTCACATATGCTGTACCCAACATTCAACCACCTAGTGAACTTAGTGTTTCTTTAGATACTGAGAACAAAGAGACAGAAGAACAAGGCAGAATGTACTTGTATTCCAAAATTCAAGACCCCAAATCGAGGCCTGAAGTCACCACCACCCAACTCTTACCCTCCAAAAAATAGCCAAAAAATAAATCTGAAATCAGACGTTAAGAAGGGTGAAACCACGCCTGGTTCAGACAAATTTCGATATGAGAAAGTAGACTTGTCGTCAATGATTAAGCACAATTATGAAGACACTTCTAATGTTTCCATAAAGAAGCTGCCCCAGCTATCGAGTGATCAACTTACCAGGAAGAACTCGTACATCTATTCAACTGTTACAAAACAAAAATCACAGGACACGTCTAACAATTAGGTTTGATTGAGCTGAAGATATCAACAAGGAAAATCAGATGATATAATTATATTAATTGTATTCAGTGGCATGGTTTTCTATTACTTAACAAGGAAAATAGTAAATTTACTTAACAATTTTTATTTTCGATCAGTTTTCGTTTATTTTTGAAGGTATGCTTTTCAGCATGCATTTTATATCCTACACATCTTTGTATTCAACAGTAAAAATTATTGAAACATAATGTGCTTTACTTTTCAGCAGCGACAATTATTCATAAAATATGTAGGGGAAAAGAGAGGATGAAGTTAATTGCAATTAAAAAAATATAAAACTAATAATCATTAATACAATCTAATAAAATCGATATTTGATTGATTGATGTTGTTGTAAAAGTGTAATATGTAAAAATGTGTAAAAATACACCACACCAGATATACCATATGCATCTTTAGTGGTGTAAAATATTAAGTATGTAATAGATATCTATTCCTAAAGTGAAAATAACATAATTTCATATTTTTTTTTTACAGATTTTTAAAACTTTTATGTATAAAGGATTTAAATTTTGATATGCAAGGAAGAAGTCATTGATGATTCCTCTTTTCACAAAAACAATAATAACTCAACAATGCCCTATGATACGATAAAGTAAACATTTATTCTTCAGTGGCTTTTTATTGGATACCGTGTTCGTTACACATCTCGCTATCACAACATTTACCCCTCAGTGTTGTCTGACCAAACTGTCGCTTACCAAACCCTCCCTGACCACCTGTCCTACCACTGAAGTAGGCTGTACAAATCTGTAACAAATAAAGAAGTATAATATATAAGGGGATTAGTTCTATTTAAACTTTGTACATGTACTATATACATGTACGATGACTGCATTTCAATTATTGTTAAGCAAAAAGCTATTTATTGCTTATTTAAAAAATACATGTAGCGAAGTTGCGATAAAATAACGAATAATTTTTAAAAATCAATTAACAAATTAAAAAGGCAATTTTAACTAAATATCCCGATCGTTCCTTCGTATACGACAAGACTTCTTCATAACACATGTATCTAAATTCATGAAAGAGATGATCCCATACCCCTAACATGTAATTATAATAAAACATTCTCGTTCATTCTAATACATTAGAACTTTTCGATATTCTTTGGGAATTCATTTTTATGATGCGGAATTGAATTCTAAATTATAAAATATAAAGAAATTGATCTTATCAGGCTGACTACATTTAATGAGTTAAAAAAAAAACATCGAAAAATATATATCAAATATTTGTTTTCTGCAGCAATACTAAAAAAAGATTGACAGCCAGATTTCAGCAGTAATTGTTTACGCGTCATACTGTAAATCCTTATTTTGTGCGATAACTTGTTATCGCGAAATGGCTCCTTAACGGCAAATCGTGAGAACAATATTCGCGAATGAACGGTTGATGAACAGAATTTTCATTGATTTTAGCACCATAAAAATTAAACCGAGTACTTTTATTTCGCGAGTTAAGCATCTCGCGAAATTACGCGATAATTAATTCCTCGCGTATAAATAGGAATCTACAGTACATGGTTTCTCTCGCGGTTTTTAGTGTGCCTACACTTTCTTCGAAAACCAAAGAAACTATCTTTTGTGCTGTACTACTGTGTGCCAAAGAGGATTCAAACTGGACACGGCAATTCATTTAACTATAACGATTACTGATTCAGAAGCTATTTTATCTCAATTGCAGATTAATTATGTTATGTCATATATATATTTTTTAAATTCGGGAGCAGTGAATACCAACCTTTGCGTCCATACATCCCAATACAATAGATAGTTGTAAGTTTGAATCTAGGCGCTCAATTGTTACACATTGCTGAAAACAAGCAAAGGTATGTCAAATGGAGTTCAAATGTACCAAGGAGTACAAAGATCATCAAAAGATATTTTAAATTTACATACACTGTACACATTATAGCATAGTTACTAACTTATGATTGGAACATTGTTACTGTAATGGTCGGGTAAGAATAATCACTACAGGATCGGTCTACTGGATGTAAGGACCAGGACCTATAGAAGAGCCTGATGGCTTTGTTGCTTGTTTACTTAAAGCGCCATTTGGGCATATAACCCCCAGGCTGGACAACCTCTTAAAGACGGCAAATTTGAACCTGTACTTTTAAACGGTCAAAGCAAGGTCTGAGTTTTTATTGTTTTAAAAACAAAAAAATAACACATTAATTGTTTAAATCCTCCCGAATAAAAGTCATACTGTTTTGTTATACTAAGTCTGAAATTATATTAAGTTTTGGTGTTCATATTTTTATTAATAAAATTAAGGACACTTCATCACATGTAAGATATTATTAAAAGCCCATGCTGAAAGGAGCAGGATACAAATATCAACACACTTGCATAAAATATAGACATAGACATGCATATTTTAACCTTTATAAATATATCAGGATAAAAATAGCGATTTGTGGAAAGCAACAAAAGAACTATGATATTGCTATACCGTTGCTTTACACTATACATTCAAACTTAAGTCTACCGTCTTTTCAAATGTACTTAATTTTTGGGTTATAAACCTAATTAAAAAATTAGAAGTCGAGATATTCTAAATGAAAAATTTGAACTCCTTCGTTAAAGCTTTCTATAACGCAAATAAATGTAATCGGTTATAAAACAGGTGGTGATATACAATCATGTAGAAATGATAATACGATACTAAAAATCAGAAATATTTCATACCTGATCTTTTTTACACAATGTAGTATTCGTACAGGACGCAGGATCAGGCACTGATTTACAATCTCTACAATGAACTGTAAGTAAAGTATTCACAGATCATTATTTCGTAAAGCTTTGACCGATGAAAATTGGAAAGAATTCATAAAATCTTGCGATTTACTGTATTAAATTTGAGCTTACGACAAGTTCCACAGAATGACGGACATAACGTGGTGGCGATACAGTTGTTCTGACAGATGGAGGGATCAGTAGCGTTCAGCAGACGACAGGCCTCCGTGTCTAGATCCTTCTCTTCACAGACCTTTATCTCTTGGTGTGTCGTATTGCCAAGTAAGGGGTTAGTGCCTATAGAACAGGAGAAGAGGTGGGTATGTAAGTGCATTTGTCATAAAGCCCTTCATAATTTAAACATACAACTAACATGATCTAGCCGTGAATCAAAGGGAGTTTAGATCTGCTAAGGAAGGTAGCATGAATTCTTCTACGTGTTTATGGAGGTTCTCGTTAACACAAGAATAAGGTTATCTTAAAATAAACATAATAAAAGTGTATTTTAAAACAGCTGGTTTATGTACAAACTTCTATACATTTATACATGTATACAGAATATTCAGTTAATGTAATGGTCGACTAGGCAATCGTTTGTGGGATTTGTATTCGGGGATAAAGTTGATTCACGAAATCAACAAATAATAGTCCTTAAAAAGAGCTAAACATCAACAATTGAAACATCTTAAAACCGAAACTCTCACATAATTCTTCATACTTTACATGTACTGATGTATTGAGTTGTTTTTCCATGGTAATAAATTAATTTCAGCTCTATCGAACAATTGTTCAATATTTATATGATAAAAACCTTTTTATAATCTGTAAGAGTTCAAACACGATACAAAAATCCAAATGTACCTAATTATTTGATTTTTATGAGCATAAATATTCAGGGACTCATACAGGATGAGGGTCTTGATGTCTCCCTGGCTATCAAATAATAACAATATTTACCACACTTGGATGTGGAACTTTTTTATTTTTTATTTGGTGAAGACTTTATTATAATCATTATATCCGTGTCGCTTGTCTTCCAGTATTCTAAAATTAAGAACACCAGGGAAACCAAACTCCATACAGTGTCCATTCTCCGCTATGATTACTTTGAAATGGAATTGACTCTTAAATTTTCTTTAATTAAATCACTTTAAAATATGAGCTGTTGTAGCATCAGAATCAGTTTTAGTAGAGTACATGTACAGTGTACATCTTTAAAATCGTCATTATTATACCATGTAGTTTTGATGGCCTAGTTTTAAGTAAGAAGCAGAAATACAAGTTACATTACAGACTTTATTACGAAGAAATTTTAGAATTTAACTTATGTCTGATTTACCAGTTGGTTTCGGTGGACGACTGGAGGGATCCACGGTCGATGTCACATTTGAAGGATCGTGTATGTTACAAAGATTTGAATCACAACATCCGCCATGTAAATGATATGATCTTTCATTGAGCGTCGCTTCAACTTCGCGTTTGGTGGAATCAAAACCAAAAAGACTATGACAGAGCTGAAGAAAAAGCACATTTGTAAATGGTATTTTAAATTGAGCAGATGACAAAACAACAAAATCATGTAAGGTTTCGTACGATTTATGTTAAGCGTTATAAGTACTACACGTACCTCTTTTTCTGCGCAACCGGAAGTGAAAGTTGAATGGAAATCTGTTGTGTACCTCTCAGCTGCTATGCAAAGCTGGTGAAATCAAATGTAATATTAAAAAAATACTTAATACAAGAAAAAAAGTTTCTGAGCCTCTTTTTTCATTCATACCTGGTTTGTAGTTAGACATTGTTGGACTTTTGTACAAGCTTCCGGTGTACCTTCTTCGTTGCAATGATAACAGGTAACCGCTATAATAAAGATTGAGTTCAATTGCTTGAAACAGCTAAAGTGTTTTATTTCTAGCTCGTTAAGTCTAATTATTTAGTCTAATAGATATACGTTTGTATATACTACATATTCTACAAAAATAATATGTATAAAACTAAATGTACTTTGTTGTTTATTTATGGCATTGAAGACTAAATGTGTTTGTTTTCTTATACTTTACAATTTATTGGTTTCAAAAAAATAAACATTATGGATAGATGTATTTAAGTCCTGGATAATGTTAAAAATCTTGAGAAAAAGTTTGACCTTGCTTGTGACTCACCATTGTTTTATAATCCACATTTGCATATTGGTGGAAAACCATTTTTATAATATACAAATGTTTTAATGCAACATTAGACAACTTAAAGGTATCATTAATGAGGACGGTTCACTATTTTCTTATGAACATTTCTGCAACACCTATCCAAACATAAAGATTGTGTTTTTAGAATTCAGTAGTATTATTTATGCTATAGGGGATTGGATGAAAAATTCTGGTCAAGAAAAAAACTATTTAAAAAAAAGCCCACTAATCCCTTAATTATGTCAAATATCTACACTGTAATGAAATGTAGAAAATCCAAATGCTATTATGAAATCCTTAATCAAAACTCTTCTGTTGCAGCAGGTAAAACATTTTGGAATTAGCTTTTAGAAGTTGGAACTCGGGAATGGGAAAAAAAATCCGCATAATACCCTTCAGGGTAACAAAAGACTGTAGACTCTAATGGTTTCAATATAGGATTATAAAAAAAATCTTAGCAACAAATTCATTTTTATTCAAAATTTAAAAAAAAAATGACTGTAAATATGCAGTTTTTTTGTCATACTGAGGAGGAATAAAACACCTTCTATGGGAATGCGATAAAACACATTTTTTCTAGAAGAAATTGTGTGTTTGTCATGTATGTTTGAAAATAAAACTGGTCTAATGATAAATGTTACTAAGAATCTTTTATTTTAAGTTTTATTGATGAAAATACTGATATTCAAAATGCTATTCTATTCTGGCTTAAATATTATATTTATACTGCAAGATGCACAAAGAAACCTATTAATGCAAAAAATGCAATATCACAAATGAAATTTCATTATGAAACACAATTATTTATTTCTTATAAGAATGGTGAAAAGGAAAGGTTTGATATCCAGTGGAACAGGTGGAATCTGCTGTTCTCTTAACTTGAACCTCTCTCTCTCTCTCTCTCAAAATAAAAAAACACACATCTGTACTTTTGAAATCTGATATATGTATATAATGCTGTATGTTGTGTAAATGAAAAAAAATAAAAATAAACATTATAATAATTAAGCATATGTACATGCATCAAGCTTTACAATGACTCCGAATTTTTTTTTTTAGTTATATAAATGTGTTACCCACCGGTAAAAAAAAAAATGCAAAGTAAAGGAAGTTCTCATTAATGCTTAATATTTTACGTTTGAAAAATGGGAAAATAAAAATTCATACTTAATAGAATTTCATTCTGTGTAGAAAAAAAAATAAATGCTATTAAAACTCACGACAATATCGACAGGTGTCCTTGCAGATGTTGGCTACACAGGGGTCGCCACACATATCCCTCCGTTTGGCAAACATTTTCTGGCACGCTACCTCATTGACGTCATGACATTTCTTAACTTGGTCAGCAGCATCTGAATATTGCAAACAATGATATCTACCATATACTCTCTATTGATAACGCCGTAGAATAACAACATATGTATTCTTAGACAAGGGCATGAATCTATTCAGAGATAACTACAGATAATTGTATTAAACATGTTCAAAGCACATCTGATCTTCCAATAACAAAAAAATTCAAAATTTTCTGTTGAAATCTTTACGATCTGTAAAATTTTAAGAGAGAAATACAAAAAATATTATTATTATTATTTAATTGATGTATCTGTTTTCGCAGTGTTTACAACCAAAATAGGTTTAAATCATATACCATTCTAAGTGTCCTGTTTTTGTTCATATCACAATTCTGTCCTTAAAAGAAATTCATAAAAAGAAAATCCCTATCATATGTACGTCATTCTGCATGTTTTGGAGATAGAGTGACACCTTATAATAATTAAATCTTTTAAGCCATGTATCATATTCTTTCAAAAATACTCGGATTTAAGCAGTGAAAGGTGTATAATGATTAAGGCCTTTTGGTATCAAAGTTTGAATTTTACTGTAGGTGATGAAAGCTAGGGAGGAGGCTGTATAATCCTCTCATAGCAGACAATAGATATAAATATATTTAGTTATTAATTCACACTCAAAGCACGGCTTCCTGTACAAAAACTCGACTATAATTAAATTTTTAAAATCTTTTTTAAAAGAAATACCGGTGTTTGGCTTAGCATTGTATATGTCGAGCAGAAATTTGATAATTTTTGAAAATAAAATTAAACTCACTAAACAAAAGAACTAATGAAACTTTGTTCTTTTTTTTTCTTTCTGCAGTATAAAAATTCAAATTATAGGAACGTTTGAATTATTATTTCCTCTAATGTTTAACAATACAGTGTACTTACAAACGATTGAGAGAAAAGTAAGAAACACGAGTGCCGTCGTCATTGTTAGATTATTCCTGAAGGCCGTCGTGACTGAGTTATCATTATCTAGATCCGAGATAACGGTAAGTATTTAACATATATAACACATACATAATACATGTCCACTTCTAACATAATGTTGTAAAAGTATCAAATCATACAATACTCACACTTAGCTATAAATTATTTTAAAACATAAGAAGAAAAGAATGATGGAAATCATATTAGTTAAAGAAAATGAAGAGGGATGATTCGGACGTAATGTTTAGATGTGAGATAACACACCTACTTTTGAAAATATATACATAATGGTAAAATTTTTATTTCTTCTTTTATTAGAATTTCTTATGTGGCATTTTGCTTATTTTAATAAACACCCGTCCCTTTTAATTACCTACGAAATCTCTCACCTGTGGGGAAAAAACCGGTAAGTAAATATAAGATAAATAAAAAGGAATTACCTTTTCCTCAAATATTTCATTAAAATAAACACTTAGGTACATGTTTGAAGATAAAAAAGATAACATGTTTTTCTATTTCTTCGAATATGTTAAAAAACAGACCTTCATATCAAAGCATTAAATGACAAAAAGGTCAACAGATATGTCTCGTATGTCATGTTGAAAGAGAGAAGGTATTACAGTTAGGGAATCATTACAACCGGACCTTTGCTTCTTTTAAAAGAGTTCATGTCGTGTTATCATTCAGTTAATTGCTAAATGTATTTTTTCAATAAACAAAACAAAATCTTGCCAATTCAAATATAAATTAGATGTACAAATCGGGATTTTTCAACAATCTAATCTTCTCTTATCATTCAGACATTCCACACAGGGGTTCTTTATGTGCTTATGTAACATATACTTTAAAGTTGGTTTGAAATATTCATCCAAGGTATTTCCTACATGCAAGAGGAACGCACGTTCCAACAACCCTGTGCAAAATTTACGTAAGCCTATTCCATATGTAGACTTGAATATTCTCCGTATTTTATTACAGTGGTTTGAAAGCTCAAAACACATAAAAAAAGAATTAGTTTTATTTAAAAAAGTATAAAACTCAAAATCAAAAGAAATCGAATGAAAAGTACATAGCAATTTTTCATGACTTTCAATACAAATGTAGATCTATTCAAACAATGACATATTTTTTAAATTAGATTTCATATTGCCTTAAGGAGATAAATCTTAATTTTCCACACAATACAACAGAGTTTGTATTTCAACAGTCTATAGAATACTTACACAGTATAGATACAATGTATGCAGTGGATATTATAACAAACTTCAAAAGCAAAGAAGAGAACTGCCAGTTGATTTATGATAACAGAGATCTCAGTGAATATCTATATATCTAAACAAAACTTCAAGGGCCTTAAAAAATAAGATGATTTCTTTGAGAAAAAGGACTGTGGTTTCAACTCATTTGAAGTTTTAATGGATAGGTTAGTTGTCCGTGAATTTACACATTAAATAAGTTCTTCTTTTAGCATGAAGGTGAAGATATCACGATCTATCTAGCACATTGGCGTCCTTAAGTGACGTGAAATAGAGGACAAATATGACTATCCCACTGACAGCTAACACGGTTATCGTGATATACACGGATTGTGGATCGTATTCCCCTAATGAAATCGTGTCGGTGGTCGGGTTATTCACGCACTCCCACTTCATCAAATAGACGTCCACGAATTTCCTGTTCAATCTTTCTTTGCTCTCAACAACTAAATTCTGACAGTAAATATCTATATCCATAGAATTACTGAGGTATTCCATTATGCGTAAAACGTACATCATTGAAAATGAATGGACTCTTTTTCTTTTCAATATTTCCCTCCTTTCCAAGGGGTTTGCACACATATAGGATCTTATTTTACTAGAGGAGTTATTGGCCACCGTCTTTATACTGCTACTGAATGAAGACAACTTAAACAAGTTGATAAAATTCATCACTCTGCTCAAATCCTCTCTGCTCAAGTCTCTGGTACTCCTTAAAAATATTCTTATGACCAGAGTCTGACATTGGGAATTCTTCCATTTAATGAGATCAACAGTGGCCCTTTCTGCCGTTAAATTGACATTATTCTGAAGAAAGTTGTAGACAAAGTAGACAGTACTGTACTTTATGTGGTAGTCACTAATGGGATGAAATGAATCGACCTCTATTTCTACAGTTTGATTCCAGTTTTTTATCAACCGTGTATGGCAAAAATTTCTAAATTTGTATGGACAAATTGACTGAAAATAGAATGGAAAACAAAATTGTATCACATAGTTGAAAATCTAATTGATTTAATTATTTGCCTGATATAAAGCGATTTTTTACTTACATGTTTTGGGTTTAAATTACTTGAGTTGTCAATGAATCTTATATGAAGAGATGTTCCGATTTCTGAAGGTTGCTTATAAATATCTGCTATATCTGTAACATTTTCTGGCATCGGATAACCGTGTATGTCCTCAAAACAGCGTGTGTTTCTATAAAGGACGGAGGATATCTTTTCTGGTCTCAGGTTGTTGTAACATTCACTACTAAAAATTTTCATCGTCTGTTCTTCTCGCAAATCCAAACAAAGTCTTGGGAATGCACGACTGTCACTTGGGGGAGAAAATATAAATCTGCAATTTGATTTCCCAATAGACATGACGAGATTCATAAATCGTGCTTCAAGAGACGAAATAATCAAATCCACATCACAAAGATCATCAAGAATGACATGGATATCCATGGGCAAGAAAGACGAAATATTATTACATTTCGCAATATCGTCATCCACAAACACGGTTCCGCCCTCAGTCACGACAGGTAGAAATATGCCCCTTTTTTTGACAGCGCCCTCTCCCGGACAGGATGTGACGGCCCAGAATGAGGGGAAAGATCTGCTTCCAAAACGACGACATTCCTGTTTGGGTTTTAAGCTGAGGGTTGTGTCTGTAAAGTCGGCCACGTTATCACAACAGTCTCTATAGGTAACACAGTCAACATCGCAGTGACAAATTGGAGCCATGTGAGACATTTCCTCTTTACAGGCCCAGGAATCTGCAATTCTCTCTGGTTCATTACCGCCATTTATTGCTCTTGCAAAACAATTACACAAGAGAAAGACAAAACCCAAGCAATGCAGCATATCTATCATGAGTTGTACATTATGATCTCAAATTAGAGTTTACCCGCAACGTGTTTGCCATATAAGAAATATTTCAATACTCTATCGACTTTTATAACTGCGCCCCCTGACAAATACTATATTTAGAAGATTATTTGACCAATGATATCTGCATGCATATAAAAAAAACAAATCTTTAAGTAAAACTGCACGTTATCGATAATGTTATTCCTACAGTCGTGAATGACGAATCTTCCGTAGAAAAAAAGAGACGGTAATATGATAAGACACCCCGGTACGAACTTTTATAAATGATCTCTTCTGACATCCTTTCTTAATATATATGGAAAATACGTTGAAAGAAAAAAATGCACAGTTTTTTTTTAATCAATCTCACAAATATTCAAAAGACCAGTGCTTATCCTTTCATGTATGAATAATAAAACCCATTGAAGAAACCACAAGTAATAAGTCATAGTTTAGCAAGTATAAACATCTCACATTACATTTTCCAAATTTGAAATAGACGTGTGAAATTGTTATAAATAGCATTTCAAATCCATATATATACATTAATCTAAGACACTGTTTAGGAATATATTTTTGCAATTAATTTCTAGCGCAAAGGATTTCTATCTGTTCTACTTATTTCGAGTATGCTGAATCCAAAAATATGCTGTTGACATCAAAGTGACGTAAAGAGACAAAAAGGCGATTCAAAATGGCGGACATTAAATATTTGTAATTAAGTCTTAATGTCGTTCCGACAGGAAAAGTAATACATGAATATCTAACTGAACGTAGTGCATATATAAAATTGATACAAGAGCACCTAAATAATTCCTTTCACTTATAGAATTTATCAGTTTAATTTCAAAGCTGTGTGAAATAGCTAAAAATTGTGATTTAAGACCGCAAACGCTGGAATTTCTCAAAATGCTCAAACTTCTTTATTCTGAAACTTTGTGAAGAAAATAAAGAAGACAAAAAATTGTAACTTTTAAAAAATTACAAGACTCACTTCTTCAAATATCATAAATACGAGGGTTGATCCAAAAGTAATGTCACAACTTCGATAAAACTGCTACCAGTCGACGTAAAACAACAATATTATTGATGATGAAAGCTACTCACATTTATTTCAAATCAGACCTGAAAATTTCAATTCAACATGATTTATACTTTTCAAAATATCGGATTATATACACCGTGCGATTATGGTCGTCGCCTCACCTAAATAACGTCTCATGACGGATACGCGTGTCAAACATTTAAACGCTTCCTTTCGTTTCATTAAAAAAATATTCGAGATTCACGAACACGTTCTCAAATTTCACTTTCTTAAAGAAAACTTGGTACCCATCGTACACTCATTCTTTTCATAATTCCTCTGTCAAAATTATTTGAACAGTAGTAGAAGACCAACTTAAAATTACACATATCGTTTTAACCGTCTGTCTTTTTTGGCAACGTCACACCATTGTACGTTTCAGTCCATCCTCCCATTCTTCGGCCTTTTTGTACCTGCTGAGTATTGAAGGACCAATCACCCACCCAAAATCGCTGACACCATCTAAACAAGTATCTTATTTACATTCTTTCCTCTGTTGGTCTGGTGGATCAACTTAACTGTCTCTACCGACGATTTCTCCAATTCGAAGCAAAAATGCATTTCAAATGCATGTGGCGGTTTTTTTTCACTTCGACATTTCCTTTTTTCAATGCATCGGAGTAAAACAAGGATATCTTTTTTATCAAAAATAGCAATGATGTCATGAAATTTTCAACGGAAGTCTAGAATATGATGTAAATTTTTGCTTTTTAATGTCTTTGTCTTTTTATTCTAAAAAAAAGTACAGTCTTCAATTTGTGACGTTTGGGTGTGACGCGGCGACACTCCCTATGTTCTATGTTTTTAACATCTATAAAATAAATTCAGTTTAACAATATTGAATGAAAAATTCATTTATCTTTGTGCATCTTTTGGTACATCATATTTGATAATATGACGCCAAATAGAAAAGATATGGACACTGTGCAATTACTTTTGGATCAACCCTCGTACATCAGATAATGATAGATTCATAAAAGTGCTTTTCTGATTTGTTTGTAATTAAATAGAATACGATTTTTTATCGTACATGTATATCGTTATATTGTAAATGTTTTTTTACAAAGGCTCAGGGATTAAAAAACACAACTCAAACACAAATCATAAAAGATTATTTTATCGCATGTTTTATAAATCATTTTAATGTTTCACAATGTTTTATACACTGTATATGAATCCAGTTATTTTTTTTTTGTCCCCCGCTTTCGTGAAAGTGAGGGGACATTAAATCTCATTCGTCTGTCCGTTCGTCAAAAAAACTTTAACCTTGCCCACAACTTTTGATTAAGAGGAGCTATGGATTTCATATTTCAAATGTGTATTCCTTGTGATAAGACCTTTCTTTGGTTATCACCAAATGTGACCTTGACCTTGACATTTGACCCACTATAACAGTAAAATTTTTAACTTTTACTTTAGCCATAACTTTTGAACGTAAAGAAATAGGTTTTTCATATTTCACATATGTATTTTTCATGGCAAGGCCCTTCATTGGATAACAACAAGTTTGACCTTTTGACTTGACCTTGGAGATTTCCGAACTTTTGAAAAAACTTTAACGTTGACTTTAATCTTTAAACGTTAAAGGATAGGGCTTTCATACTTCACATGTGTAATCCTTGTGAGAAGACCTTTCATTGGATACCAAGAAATTTTACCTTGACCTTGGAGTTTGACCTACTTTTAAAAACAAACCTTGATCATAACTTTTGAAGGGTTAGAGCTAGGGCTTTCATACTTCAGATATGTAATCCTTGTGAAAGGACCTTTCATTGGATATCAAGTCAAAAACATTGACCCTTTGACCTTGACAATGGAGTTTGACCTACTTTTTAAAAACTATGACCTTGGCCATAACCTTTGAACAGTAGATTATGGACTTTCATATTTCATATATGTATTCTTTGTAGCAAGAACTTTCATTTGATACAAACAACTTTGAACTTTTGACCTTGACCTTGGAGATTTCCGTTCTTATGAAAAATATTTAACCTTGACCATAAATTTTGAACGGTAATGGCTAGGGCTTTCATACTTAACATATTTGATCCTTGTGACAGGACCTTTCATTGGATATCAAGAACTTTGACTTTGACCTTGGAGTTTGACCTACTCTTTAAAAACTTTAACCTTGGTCATAAGTTTTGAACGGTTAGGGTTAGGGCTTTCATACTTCACATATGTAAATCTTGTGAGACCTTTTTTAATAAACCAATAACTTTGACCCCTTGACCTTGGAGTTTGACGTACATTTCAAGAAATCATCACTGGCCATAACTTTTTAACAGGTGGTGTTAGGGCTTCCATATTTCACAATCGTATTTCTTGTGAGAAGACCCTACTTTGGATTGTAAAATATTTAATTTACGAAAAGTGTAGGGCAAGGATCAGCTATTTATAAATAATAACGACCGTCACTTTTGAAATTGAAATAAACAGGAATATATTTTTTTTATGATTCATAAAGTTGTATTTATAATTTTGTAATATGAAAGAGAAACAATAAACAATTAAATCTTTTTATTTTAAGAAATAAAATTATTATTACCGAATTTGTATAAAATTATCCAACTTTTGCGCATGCTTATAAGAGATTTTCCAACCTATGTGTCAAAAATGCAATTTTTAAAAATACCTTTAATTAACACATTTTTATATACAACTATTCTAAAAGATTGATGTTTACCTTACGATTCTAGATAAAAATAATTACTATTTGCTTATCATTATCCCGAGAAAAATAGCTTTGAAATTGAATAACGGACGTTACGAGTGTCGGTCAACATGATGGGTTAACTTTAAACATTGAAATTAATGTAATTGTATTAAAAATACACGAATATTTTATATTTAGCTTTAACTTTAAAGCATACTCAACGGATTCTTTTCAATAACGTTTGTGTAAAAGGATTAAAATAATAAATTTTCGCACATTTATCAAAGGTGCACAGGTGTGGTCAAATTCGTAACGTCCGTAATTTGGGTCGTAAAATGGCTTTTACAATGCGGAATATAGAATCAGTTCGGTTTTTTCTATTAGTTTTACCACACATTTGCAAGCTCCAGACAGCTCAGTATTACGTTACGCTACAACTCCATATCATTCGTTATTCGTAGGGCACGAAAGTAGTCTCGGAGAATCGACACTGTATGGAGTTTGACACATTTGCAGTAAACGTCATGAAAAGCGACCGTGATACGTAAAATGGAGGCAAAGTGGGCGAGTTTGTATTGTCGGTCAATAACTTCTTGCTAGATAACAGACGTCACGCTAATTACTGAATTAGATTCGTATAAAATTTAATGATAAAATGTACAAGCCATGTTCTCCAATGTGTTAAAATCTATAATAGTTATTGTTTGACACAAACGTTTAAGTATTTTTCTAGAACTATTACGATCATAGAGGTCATTTGGTGTTCGGCAGTTAAATTTTGACTGACATAACATTGTCAAACCATAACTGCTGAAGCACAGTGATTTGATTATGTTACGTAGAAATTTTATGGACATATTTTTTTCAGTAAGATAGAAAGAAAATATAATATTTACCATTACTTATCTGTTAAAGTCGCATTTTTTTCCTGTCTTCGTACATTATTAACATAACAATATTTGGCTGTTACATGTTGACAAGAAATTGAAAAACGGATATGACATGTTGACA
This sequence comes from Saccostrea cuccullata, assembly GCF_032062105.1. Lineage (NCBI taxonomy): Eukaryota > Metazoa > Mollusca > Bivalvia > Ostreida > Ostreidae > Saccostrea > Saccostrea cuccullata. Next base: position 162,504 of record NW_026927697.1, on the reverse strand, counting down.
CTTTTTCTGGTCAAATGATAACTTCTTTACGCAGTATGATAATATTATCATGAAATTTGGAGTATTTGTTTATATTTTAAGGTAATTAACAGAGGTATAACTCATTTATTTTCTTTTCAGATGCTATGCTACCAGCTCCTTAGGATTTTCTTGGCTGATTGCCTGTTATTATTTGACCATTGTCAAAATTTAAATCTGTGCTGATACAAGATTTTTTTCTTATTATTTTGTTAAAGATAAAATTTTATTAGTAAACTTCAGTTGTATATTAATGAAGATCAAATAATAAAATTACTAAATTTATAAAAATTACAAAGCTGTAGAGAGTTAAAATATCCCTTCCACGAAAAACTGTGAGGGATGTTATAATGTAACATCCGTCACAGCGCTTAAAATTCATGGAAATACTTTCAGTAGTTTTAATTAGTATTAGAAGAATGTTTAAATGGAGTTGTATTTGACAAATTAACTTCATTGCATGTATTAAAAGTCGTGTGTATTCTTAACAAAACTTACGAAATGCGTTAAAAAGCGTCTTCAATGTAACCTCCATAACTACCTTCCTTTAGTTTGTCAATTTGTCAAATATAACATCCGTTTATTATACAGGATAAAAAATTCTTCAAGAAAGAACTAATGTATCCTGTTCTGCTTTTTAATGAAAAACTAGTGTTATTTCCTCATTTAGAGAAGAAAAAACTCACGGTAAACATGATTTCTGTGCAGAAAAACGAATGATGAAAATGCTATAGTAGGAAAAATTTATGTCACCTCCGTCACGACTAATTGTGCCTTATTAATTTTACAGATAGGTCATAGAAATTTGTCTACTTCGTCCCAAGTAAAAGTGTGGTCAGGTCCATGCATATGATGGTCTTTTTTTGGTTCTCTGTAACGCGAAATAACTTAAAAATTCACATTATATGTGTCAACATAACGCCCATCACTTTTTGATCACCTATATTTGGATGCGATTTTCTTAAAAAATAAAAATGCAACTATCTTTTCTTATTAAATTAATGAAAGAAGGTATAGATATAAATGTATTTAATTAGAAAAAATGTAAAAATATTGACACAATTTTTTTCACTGTGACGGCCGTTATTATTTACAAATAGCTGATCCTTGCCCTGTAATCTTCGCTTTGTTGCCATACGGGTCATCAGTGTTTCACAAACACATCCTGTTCCTTATATTGAGAAGAGATAGGGCTTTCATATTTGACATGCATTACTTGTGACAATATATTTCCGAGGATGCTATGATTTCTGACCCCATGACCTTCACGATTGACCTTATTTTCAATAAAAATCAACTTTAGTGATAATCTTTAAATGATATTTGATAGGAAGTTCATATTTGACACAATATGTCATAAAAAATTGACATCTCACACACAAAGACACCGAAAGTGGGGGACCAAAATTCTTTGAATTTGCTTGTTACTTCATCACTTTTACACAAACAGCATTGTGGCGTCAAAGCATAGGTTTATGAAACAAATGTCCTTTGGGTGTTATTCATGGTATAGTAGGGTAAACATGTGATATTCTTACCACTTCTTAGAAAAAAACATACAAAGTTTGAGACGGAAATAATAGTTCTTATTTCTGTTGTCCATGAAAAACATTCAACTGCTACGCTATATTTTTTAAATAATGAAGTGACTACTAGTAAGTAAAATCAAGAGCGTTGTAAAAAAGGTTATTCCTCAAAAAGTTTTACTCTGAATGCCACAGAATTAGAAGGGACTTATCCTAATTATTGCTACTGCATATTTTCAAGTTGCAACATTTCTTTTCCTTTGCTAGAAGTATAAACAAAAATGTAGGATTTGGGTGAAGTCTTAGATTTGTGATAAAATTGATTTTGTAGCTTCAAAAACGAGGCTTAACATTTTACTGAAGGCTCACGAAGTCACACGAAGGTACCACTTGAGACACGTGATATTCCTGTTTGTAATTGTGAATAATCCCTTAAATACAACACTACTTTTCTTTCAAAATGGTGATTATCTACCATAATTTCAAACATGTGGGGAAAAACATGAGTATTGGTGTTGATTTTCGATTAAATTTCAAGTATATATTGCGACAAAAGGGACATGATCCACATTTTTACTACTGTTTGTTTATTTCATACATGTAAAACTAAAGCCTTTACACAACAGATTGTTCGTTTTTGATTTATCAACTTTAAGAACTCATTATCAGACATTATAAACAGATTGCAATCCAAATGTGTTATTAGTTGTAGCAAGCCATGTACTGATTGATATATTGGCTGATTTAAAAGCCAAGTCTCCCGTGATCAGTCAATATATCTCCAAAATCTTTTAAACTTCCTAGTTGTATGAGGTCTGTATAATTGTTCCTTGCTGTTCGATCATCTTTATTTGTGAAAGAGGTAACATATAGACTTGGAGTTTTGGTGCTTTCAGTTTCAAAAGAAAAGCAAACATGAATTCGTTTATTCAAGAGGTAAGAAATTCATAATTCAAATAAATTGTCAGTAAATGTTCTGTAAAACTTCTTCAATAAAAGGTACAAAATATATGGGTTGTAAATGACAATACAAGGACCTAAACAGTAATACAAAGCATAACGATAAACAATGACAAAGACTCAAAGATCTTATCTCGAGGCATCAGATCTAGTCCTTTTTCCGATAGGTAAGATACAACTTTAAAACAAAAACACATATCTCAGTATCTGTGTGTTTTTATAAAAATCTAATATAATATTTTTTCTTATTTTCAAAACACAAAAAACATTACAGCATACTAAAACATTTCAATAAATTGTTGATATATTCTTTTATTATTGCTACCAAGTATGATTACAATTTAAATAGAGAACAATATTTAGATCTGCTTTGATTTGATCCTTTTAAATATTCATCCAAAAAGCATTAAAAGAAAACTCCTCCAAAATAGATTTTAAGATATGTACGTTTTAATTCAAAATATGAGTGAGTGTTTATAAAGTAACAAGAAATATACATAAAGCTGTAAACTAATGGCTTAATATACATAATTAAATGTAGAAACCTGTTTTGTTATAAACACAGGACCTTTTTACGCGTGAAAACCAACTTAAGAACAATTCGGATCCCAGAGTGCTTACCGAGTTCTATCAGCCGGTTCTGGAGTCTCTTGATGTCATTAACAGTGCTCTGGATACTTTGGCTCTAGAGGGAGATGGAAGGGACCGGGAAAGAGAACAAGTGTACGTCATAAACCATAATTAAAAGTCATTCAATGCACTGAAGGGTTGAAATATGTAATTGTTTTTTTTTTTTAAATAAACTGAAAAGGAATTATTCATACTGTAATAATCTGATAAGGTAGCCTATATATGAATGATTTCACAGGGCTAAAAAAGATGAACCCTGGTCCTTGTGAATCATTTCTGATGATGTATTTTAAGTCCTTATGTAATGTACATACAGTGTTTTAGGTATACATGATCACTTATTTGGACACTTCTTTTTTAACTTAAAAAAAATTAATGTACTAGTAATGTACTCTTTAACACAGGCAACAGGTGATTGAGGAACAAGTAACACAGGGCATACAGACTGTGTCCCTGTGGACGGAGTGTGCAGATGAGAGTGTCAGGGAAGGAGGGCTGTCCCAGTGGGCGGTGAGACACGCATATTCATGATCTAAAAAATAAGTATAAAGGGGATGCAATAAAACTAAACAATAATTATCATTGGGGGTAATGCCAGATGGAGTTGTAATGGGCGGTGAGACACACACATATTTATAATTTCAATAAAACTGAACAAAAATATCATCGAGAGGTAATGTCAGTTGGAAGTGGGACTCTGTTCATGTGTTCTGTTCATGTGCATTTTGTCTTTTCAAAACATAGAATACGACAGCCTTTGGAGATGAAAACAAAAAGGTAACGACTGCTGTAGATGATATTATTAGAAAAACGGAGCAGGATAAATCCGGTTTTCTGAACCCATTGAAGAGCAGTGTCACCATGGTAACAAAGAAAATTAACTTAATGATGGACATAGCTGTGGAAAGTTCAAAACAGTAAGTTCTATAGAATTCTTTGGTATGTATACAAGATATATATTTTGATTTATACATTATCTTTTTTCATAAAAACCTCCAAAGACTTCATTTATCATAACTTTATAAAACAATTCATCTGTTAAAATGTGTTAAACCTACGTTATAGTGTTGTTTTACTGTATTTGAATTAAATTTATGTAGTGAAATATCTTATCAAAAGTTTTAAATGCTACAGAAACCTGATTAGAATAGATCTTGATGGACGTGTAACGGAGTCTGTTTTAAAAACAATAAGCACTCGTTCATGGGGATATCAAGAGCGGGTGGAGAATTTGCCATCGCTAGAGACTTTCCAAACAATGGAAACTAATATATACTGGTTTGAAAGCAACAATAATGGACAAACAAAAAGATGCTGTGTCACGCTGGGTGGGGGACAAAAAATAACTTTTTATGTTGCAAGCAAAGCTGTAAAACACATAGCAGACATGGTGCTTCAAGCAAAGGTACTCTATGATGGAAAATGGAGCATCTCCGAAACTCAATGTCAGGTAAAACTATTTAAATCTTTACCATGACATCATATTGCAATGTACCATGACGTCATATTCTAGTGTAAAATACGGTGTTAATGATTACCTTCGTTTCCTGGTATTTAGGGTGAGTACGTCGTGTTTCGATTAGAAAAAGTGGAGGCATTTTTCATCCTTGGAACACCTAGAGAAAGAGACTTCAATGTGGAACCCAGCGGTAGTCAATACATCCACAGAACAGACAGGCGTGTTCGATTGAACATACCAGAAGGGGCTGTAAAAGAAAGAGAAAACTTTAAGATCACGGTACAAAAAAATTTAAAATATTTTCTACAAACATATAACATGTACATATTCAAAATATTTAGAGAGTTTTGTTTTCAGCGTCCTTTATAAACCCACTTTGATTTGGTCTTTCTATGTCTTGTTATTCTATTTCACAGGTGTTCCCAGTAAAAGTGGAAGAAATGAAAAAGAGAAGAATCATGTTTCCAGACCAATATCAGTTTCTCTCTGTCACAAAGGGAATACACGTAGAGGCAAAAGTACTCAGCAGGGAAGTTGAAGTTCATCTACCAATGGAAAAGCTTGATGAGGCCGAAGAAACAGACGTTGACTCACTAGATATGGAATACGTGTATTTCCACATAAATGGTGACAAAGTGACTCAGCTGAAAAACCAGCGCATAGAAAGAAGAGGGGACACGATTATTACAAATGTGGACAAATTCAGCACGTACGTCTCTGAAAGGAAAATTGGGAGGGGGTTGTTGTTACTTCAATTAAGCAGTACAATACTTTATAATAATGTAGATTTACAAGATTTTTTTTGCCTAAAATCAAATATTTCAAATTAGGGAGGAGGGAGTGTAATAAATCTTTATTTTTAACAGTTTGCTTTTATTGGTTTTAGGTACATAGGTGCAAGGGTTAGGCGTGGTAGTGTAGACAGCATAAGTAGCATGGAGGTCCTCATTTCACTTGGATTTATTTATCACTGTAAGCTCATCACTTTTCTAAAGAAAGTCTCTGAGGAATATGTCCAAATCTGGTGTGAACTTGTCAAAAAGGAGGACTGGAAATCTCTAGAACAGAAGCGATTGGAGGAGCATACCAGTTTAAGGAAACTCAAAGATTCTGATTCAAAGGATATCTTTATAGCGGAGCGTCAACGACTTAGAGTTAATGTGACCGGGAACTCCGTCGTTGGGCCAGAGGTTCCGAAAAATTCGCTTCTTATAACATTCTTTCCAATAGCGGAAGATAATCATATTTTTCCTCCTCTTCGAAAAAAAGGTGGTATGCATGGTGTAGCTTTTTCTTCCATCATCTATAGTATGGATTCCGGGAGAAAGATGGTATTACACACCGTAACATTTGATCCATGGAATTTACCAAAAACGATTCGAAAAGATCCACAAATACCTCAAATAGCGTCAACCAAACCTTCAAAGTCAATACAAGAAAAAACAAAGACCAAGGAAAGTGTAACTATAAAAGCCAAACCCAATGACCGTAATTTGAATCAGGGTTCGAATACCCAAAAAAGTCAATCAAACGTAAACGTTCCCTCTGGGTCTGAGGCTTCACGTGCACAGGTGGCCATTCCACCGGGTCAGCGGGTGTCTTCTCAAAGGAAAAATCAAGGTGAGTTAATCATACACATGTATCTGACTCTAAAAATTGCATTTCGGTCTCGTGTAATCAGTCTTCTTAACGTTTTCTTCGAATTTTCTATTTCAGACTATTACCTGCAACATTTTGAAGAGTTTTTGGAAGACTTTAGTATCGCATTTGTTAAAGATAAATGTCAGAGAAATGGAATTGACAGTTTGGAGATTTTCCTGTTGTTGGGAAAGGAAGATCTAATGAATGTTTTAGGCTTAGTGTTGGGAGACAGTTTGAAATGCATACAGGCCCAAAAGAAATATCGTGAATTAGACAAGTGAAAATATTAATAGATTTATCAAACTTAATATAGGAGTAATAACCAAAAATAATACCAAAGAAACCTTTTTATGCTTTTTGCATGTTTTGCCTCTGGGAATTTTTCTACGCATCCCCAGTCACTTGTGAGTGTGTGCTATAACAAAGATTATTTTTTCAGCAAGGCATAGCAAGGTAATGGATACTTTGAATAATGGAACATATTGAAGACATGAGAAGTGCTGGTTAAATAAAATTAAGTATCAAAGTTTGTGAAAATATTTTTATCAGAATTTCCTCTCTCAATTTTCAATATTGCATTAGATATTTATCTTAAATGTATATTACTAACAAAATAATTAATGACGACATTTCTAGACAATTTATAGCCTCGGTTGACGTATCAATATTTAATATTCTGGTCATATCTTTTATATTATACAATCATTTATAAACATACATTAGAACTTACAAAAAATATAAGTATAGAAAAAGCATTGAAAACATTTTTATTATGGTACTCTTTGGATTGGTTTTTAAAAAGAATGAGATTTTGTATTGAATTGTTGTCATTAAATATAGTTGTATTTATGTAAATATATATATTTAAATATATTTGTTTTCAAATTGTATTTTAATCCTATTCTCTCAGTGATTTTAAAAACGTTTATACTTTTTATCTATATATATTTAATAAATTAATTTTAATCTCATTTCATTTTTATTTTTAAATATGACATTGCACTATAATTTCATTTTCCAAATTTTCTAAAATATATCCAAAAGTTATATCCATCAGTCTGTTGTTGGTGTTGTAATTTTAGAACAATTTATGACAGAAACATAAATTGAACTGTCTTAATTGTGTATTTTGATACCAAGATATTACATGTATATTGCAATGCATACAATGTACATTCAGACCCACTGTGCCAAATCTTTTAATAAAACTATATTTACATGTACCTCAAAACAAATAAAATTCTAATCTTATTTTATTTATGGTATATTCAAGCCCACTTTCCCAAATCGTCTTTGAATAAAACTGTTTTCATCTCAAAACAAATAAAATTTTAATCTTATCTTGTTTGTTTTATAGAATGCAATTTAAAAAAATATATACAAAATAGCATCATCACGTACATACAAGTGAATTAGTAATGCTCTTAAAGAATCCTTTTAAGCATTTAGATATATATTTGCGACATAGCCTACATCAATTGTGATGTAATGCAGTGATTGAAGTTAAGTACAATAAAGACATGATCCTCATTTCTCATTTCTATCAAATAAATATATTTTCTTTCTTTCCAACATTCAATTTTCATTTTGAGAGAGCACACCTTTAATTCAAAATCGGGGGAGGTCAACATTACCGCTACATTGTCAAAAATTTCAACTCATTACCGCTACATTTTTTCAGATTTTCGACCGATCATTACCGCTACATATTTCTGGCCAAAAACAACTCATTACCGCTACATATTGAATCAGCCCAAAACAACTCATTACCGCTACATATCGATTTAGCCAGGTATAGTTCGGTATATGAGTTCTAATCAACAGAATTCACTAACTATCTGATCAGAATGAATATATATTAATTTTATATAAATAACTCTGCAGTCGAAATTTAATTATTTAGCGTCATCTGAACATTATGACCACAATTGAGAAGTTTGTTACAAGTCGAAATTTTAATAATAGCTCTCTGGGAGATTTTGGCCGTGGTTTGCGACGATGAGATGGGGGAATGCCGGCTTACTTATCGATGGTTATAAATTTAGAAAACAACAATATGTCAAGCAAATGGCTTTCAAGGCTTTAGCGATAGTGTAAAAACATTTGACAAAACTTAGAATTTTATCTATGAACAGAGCTTGATTTTATTTTTTTTTTTTTTTGTGTGTGTGTGTTTTATGAAATAAAATTGATTTTAATAATAATAATAGAAAATAAAACATCCTGCTCAAAGTCCCACTTTCACCTCCCCGTGATGAGCAGGGGAAACGGGTCTTATGCATTTATAGGTTGTACTGTACACGCATATGTGGCTGGCTAACGAAAGAGGCAATGTAGCGGTAATGTATACTTTTTTATGTAGCGGTAATGTAACGTATATACATGTAGCAAAAATTTTGAACACATTAATCGGATGCAAGTACTTTTACACTCGATCCATGTGGTAAAAGAGATAAACAATGTATCTGCATGGTATAATGAAATTTTAATAACCCTAAACAAAAGTACAAGTGTATTATTGAACTTTCTCGCTTCTTTCTAGGGCGCAGCTACATGTATGAGTATATACACAAATAACACGTTAATTGAGTCTTTACTTCAATTGTTTTCTATGTAAATTGGAAAAAGAGGTGTCATGGTAAGTAAATTCTTATAGTTTGAGGGTTTTTGTGGTATATTTTTCAAATTTTATTTTTGACTTACACCTCAGCTTTATTAACTGGGTCCAAGTGAGCCACTTGGGGAAAGGGAGAGGATTTGCAGAGCTGTGTAGAACAATACATGTAAACAGATTTTATTATGTACGTTTATCAATTTGATTTTTTAAGATAAAAATATTACTTCACCGTTCAATATCATTTTATACAAAAATTCAATTTTTATTTATTATAATAAGATGATACATCATTATCATAATAATAGTATTATTAATAGGATATTAAGACTAGTAAGACAATTATCTTATAATCTATTAAGACATTTTTCGGAAATGATTTTAATGTACTGTTTAACATTATTATTATTTTTTAATACTAAGGTATAACTATTGTTACACCTATTTACAAAAACAACGGCGATCCAACTTCCCCTGAAAACTACCGTCCTATTTCTTTATTGAGTTGCTTGGGTAAACTTTTCACATATATGCTAAGCAAGCGTTTAGAAATGTACTCAGATGAGATTTAACTCATTCAAGAGAATCAAGCAGGTTTTAGAAAAGAATTTTTTACTCTAGACCATATTTTGACAGTTTACATTTTTTTATCAAACACACTGATGAAGTGTTTGTGCTTTTAATATATGGATTTCAAGCAAGCATTTAACACTGGAAAATGGTCTCTGGAGTAAACTTTTAAATTATGGAAATAAAGGCAAATGCTTAACGTATATTACAAATGTGTATCAGGGAATTAAATCACTTATAAAGATGAACGGCACGACAACCGATTTTTTTCTCTTGTAATGTCGGAGTCCGGCAGGGGAAAACTTTTCACCTATTTTATTTTCCTTGTACATTAATGACCTAGAAAATTATCTTGTTGATAGAAATATAATTGGCATAGGCGTCGGAACCGGGGGGGGGGGGGCTAGGGGGAGCTTAGCGCCCCCCCCCCCCCCACTTAGTTTGCAGATATATACATAATATATATGCATTGAAAATATGGGTATATACTTTTTTGTTGATTTAGCCCCCCCCCCTTTCAATTACCCCTCCCCCCTCACTTTTGATTTGCTTCCGACGCCTATGATTGGCTTACAAAGCTTACTACTTCAATAGAAAATTAATTATGTGTGTATTTGAAACTTATTATACTTTTATATGCAGGTGATACTGTCATTTTAGCAGAAATTAACTCCTGATGATCTACAAAATGCTTTGAATGAATTAGAATGCTACTGTTCAGAGTGGAAATTGAAAGTAAATATTGACAAGAGTCTAGAAATTGTGAAAGAATTTTAAATATCTTGGTATCATTTTTTCAAGATCTGGCTCTTTTCTAAAAGCCAAGAAACATCTTTGTGACCAAGCCCAAAAAGCAATGTATGGTGTTATCAGGAAAATTAGACAATTTTATCTCCCTGTAGCATGTCAGCTTGATTTGTTCGATAAAATGGTTTTACCAGTGTTACTCTATGGTTGTGAAATCTGTGGTTTTGAAAACCTTGATATTATTGAATGCGTTCATTAAAATTTTTCGTAACATATTTTTAAAAGTAGTACCCCGAATGATATGGTTACCGGTGAAACAGGACGTTTCCAATTATTTGTCCTTATTTATTCCAGAATAGTCTCATATTGGGGTAAATTATTGAATAGCGCAGAAAAGAAAATTTCATGTATATTATAATATCAATATTTAGTTGCTGATCTACAATCTGAAATTGGTAAGAATCCTTGGATTGACTGTGTTCATCGTATTTTTGATTCATGTGGACTATCTCATATTTGGAATAAACAGTTTTATTATATTCTTAATCAAGATTGGGTTACTACCGCTGTTAAGCAAAGATTACATGTTCAATTTATGCAAAAAATGGCACTCTGATATTAATAGTTCATCTAAAGGTATTGTGTATAAACTTTTTATAACAAATTTCGAGTGTGAAAATTATCTAAGTATTTTAAAGACTGTGTGTACACACTTTCTAATGCTAAATATGTTGTTGTCGAATTTCATTTTATACATGTGTCTTCCCATAAATTTTTATTAAAATAGAAAATTTGGTGTTATGACTATTTGTAATAACACCAAATTTTCTATTTTAATGAAAATTTGTGAGAAGACACATGTACTAATGAATGTATTGCATTGTCAAACATTAGGAAAAAGTATATTAATGAACACTAATTATAATTTAGTAGACCAAGTATTCTTAACTTTTCTCAACTGATAACAAAACAAGATGCTAAAACACTTTTAAAAATATGTGCCTTTATATCAAAAATATATGATTTAGTCTGTCCTCCACGATTTCCCCCCGCACTTATTTCATTATTACATTTTTATATGTTTTTCTTTTTCTTTCTCTCCCTTTTCATTTTCTGATTATGTATATCATATACTTGTACCTCTGTCAGACCTGAATTTTTATGCTGTAAATATTTTTCATTGTCCTCATATACCGTGACGAGTGAATAAATGAACTTGAACTTGGAAAATGATAGGTACTCTAATTAATGAAAAAAAAAAGGTTTTGTAATGAAATAAGCTTTTCGTTGTAGGCAACATTTTCTTTTATGAATAAAAGAAGAAAATAAATGTATATTTGAAATTAAAAAATTATATTAAAGTAGCTGATTTACTATAATACCAATGAAATAGAGTAAGAATTAATGTGAATATTTCTTTTTATAAATTGTTTGAGGCAGTTAAATTTTTGAGTGTTTATTGACTTCAGTGAATCATTAAATACGTCAACGTAATTCCGTTCTACCTCATTCATTTTGTCGGTCGATGTCGTCCTTAAAAATAGCTTCAAAAACTTTGGGGAAAAACCAGATATATAAATTTATCTCGTATTTTGGATGTCACTGGGAAAATTCCCTTAATAGTTTCCCTCATGATTTGGAAAAATGGGCCAATCTTGATTGATGATCCGGAAAAGTTCCATAGGTTTCAAGTGACTTGTTTGTTCATGTCCGTTTTGAAATATAAATGAAATTTTGAAAATCCTTGACTTGTCTCCAATTCTGTTAATAACGCAAGAAGAGGTCTATTGAGATTTTTTTCTTTATTCTTATTTCTCGGAATTGAAAAAAAAAAAAATGAAAATGTTGTCGCTTTGATGTTTTCGGAATATGTCAAAGATGTCGAAGATTAAACAAGCATTACCTGAATTATTTAAAATAATTCAACTTGGAAATTCAAACGTACTTCGTTTGTCATTTATGTCGGTCTATATATTTTGAATTTATACAAGTGGAAAAAAAAATAGACAATAGTCATGCTATATTTTTTTAAATCTCGCCTAGTAAATTTAAAACAAACCATTGTGTTTTTGTTATGAATATAAAATTGATTGTTTTGTCACGTTCTATAATGTTCGTGTTTACATCCACCCGATAAAATGTTTTATAATTATGTGTACTTTATATGGAAAAAAAACTTGAAGAAGCTGGTCATGATACTCTTGAAATATATTCACCAATGCTATGTTTGTGGATTCAGAAATAAATATCACGAGTGTTCGAATTCCTTTAACAAAAGAGATCTTATTTTTTTAGATTTGTATTTTGCATAATAAAATATAATCAGATTTCATTATTTGAAGACTGCTTATACATGTATATAGTATAAAACACTAGTTTACACATTATACTTAAAGAAATACTGTATGTTTTGAATTTTTTTTAAAAATTGTATTATCTACAGCGAGGTAATTTGATAATTAAGATTTCTAAATTTTCTTTTTAAAAAAAATTGGACACACACACAAAAAAACAATGAAACAAACAAATAAAAAATTTAAAATGTGTCCATCTCAACTCATTAATAATGCCGTTAATTTCCAGATATGTATTAATAAAAATTGACTTTTTACAGAACTTTTAAGGAGGGAACAAAGTAATTTGCTCATATAAACAGCTTTAAAGTCTCCCTTTTAGATATATAAAATCAATATATATATCAAACCAAATAAGCTTTGACAATTGCCTTGACATCTGACCTACATACGGGGCACTGTTTCATGGCGGGAAAACACTGAGCACATGTCACCATGTGTGTGCATGGCAGAAATATTACACTAACCGTGTCGTCCATACAAACTTTACAAATAAGCGTATCTCTTAGTTCTTTGTTTTCGGCTCTAAGTTTTTCAGTTTCCTTTTCCAAATTCAGATTAGAATCACCTGTTCTTTCACTTTCATTTTCACTATCAGAATCATACCCGGAGTCACAACTACTTTTATCTTCGCTATCTTTTTTATCATTAGTTAATGGTGGTAATGTCCTATCAGTCTGCGTTAAATCATCAGAATTTGTGTTATGTTTAGTCCTATTGTTTTCGATACCATTTATATTAGTCGTTTCCGTCCGATTGTCACTCACAGAACTACTTTCCTCCTGCTCTAGATCCTCCAGCGAACCGTATCCTTGGTCTTGGTAATCTAGAATCAAATTCACAATGTCTGATACAGAGAAACTCGCTGAACCATAGCGGGAGTTCCAATCCCGAATGGCTTTTTTGACCATTACCTCGGAATATCCCATTTGTAATGCCGTGATGGCGGCTAAACTTTGTAGAGAACAGTCGGGAGAGCTAGGGGCACTAACTACGCCCCTCTCTTGATTGTATTGGCTGAGACTTCCTAATTCTGGTACCCGATCCTAAAGCATAAATTTAAACAAAATTCAACTAAAATGTACTCTAGTAGGATAATTAAGGTGTACAATATCATAAATGCTCTTCTACCAATATATGCCACTGTGCATTTTAAAGTCTGTAAAGTACTTGTACATGTACCTATAGAATAGAATAATTTGTACAGACCTGTTGGCATTGTCGTTGTGCTACGATTTGTTGAACTTCTAGAACAAAACTTTTCCCTTTACATTGGATGAGGAAGACACATTCTGGGAACCAGTGGGCATGCTCGACCCAGGGGTCATCTTCTCTCTCCCAGTTCTCCAGACCATTTCCGCAGAAAAAACAACGAACATTGTCGCCATTGCCTGGAATTTGAAAATGTTTCAATATTTTATATTAGGCAAATTATCATGCAATATAGACACAGAAAAATATGAAAGTGTATAAGGATTTTTTATTTTAAAGAAATGTATATTATTTTTTTTATATATCCACTATCATCATGATCATGGCTATACGGGGATATTTCTTTATAACTAAGTAGTTTCAATTTTCTTCCGGGGGGGGGGGGGGTAATTATTAAAACAAATTCAATCATGATTAGTAATTAGTTTAAACATATGACAAATGTCTTACCCGTGTAGAAAAAGCCAGCTTTAGCCATTGTGTCTGCAGGCTGGTGATGGTTCCACGTAGAAAATGTCGAGACTCTTTTTGCTAGGACGGAATGAGAGGGATACTTGGGCTTGGCGAAGGAGACCCCCAACTGCTCCAGCGCTGTCTTTTTGCTAGCATTTCCTTGCATCTTGAGGTAGAAATTCTCCAAATCGTAGCACAACTAATAAATGGTTTGGATCGTGTTCTTGGTGAATATGCAAGTAACTCAGTTACTGTTAACTTGTTGTTATATATATAGAGTGCAATTCTAAAAATAAACTTTGGGAAAACGAAATTATTTTTGGATTCCTTTTGCATCGAAACATTGGGAAACTTTGAATAACATACGCCTTTAAAATATCTCGAATTACTGTCGAAACATATATTTAGATCTATAAATCATTACAATAATTTTATTTCCGTGTAAATCTATTAAGAAGATTAAAAACAGAGAGCACGACGTATTGCTTATTTTAGACAAGGTTGCGTTCTTTGTTCTATAAATAGATTTAGGTAAACCCTGCTTGTGATATCGTTATTCTTAATTCTAAATATTTAGGCATTATGAAATATTGATATGTATTATCTAGAAATTTATTAAAACCATAGACCCAAGGTAGAGATCTGTGATTAAACTAATGGGCATTTAATCAATCGTGAAATCTGATAAAATGAAGTTGATGCTTGAGTTGTCTAATGCCGAACGCACCGCGGTGAGGTTGACTTTCCAAGTTTTCTCGAAGAAGCCGAAGCGTGTCCTCTACAGATTTGCCCCCAGTAGGTCATATGTAAGTTTTATATATTCTTTTAGGTAGTGGGGCACAGTCTTTTACAAGAAGTACACGATGATTTATTTATTAGAATATAATTTGGGTTAAGAATTTGTCGTCTTCATTCACATGTAAATCGCGAATTTTCTGTTTCTAAGGTGCGAGCACAATGATGTGCAGATTGACCAATATTTTTGTATTGATAGTTCATAGCAAAAATGAAATTGATTGAATAACCATGATTTATTTGCAAGGGCCTGGGTCAACGTAAATCTAAATCAGCTGTAAATATTATCCTTCTTCATCTTCTTCCAGTAATGTGCCTGGCACCAAAGTTGGGCATTATCACACATGTTTAAAAGATTAAAATAATGCTAAGGAAGGCCTCTTTAAAATCTAGATAAAATCTTCAATTATTAAAATGGGTAGGATCTGGAGCTGATTCGAGCTACTGATGTGCATTTATCCGGACAGAGATTCTTCTGACTCTAGCCCCTGCTTTTTTTTTATTATGACTTGTGTCCTGTTGTCCAGTGAATACAGGAATTTCAGTTATTTACATTGACGATTCATATATTTAAATGGTATTCATGACAGCTACTTTGAGTCTACTTTGCAAGAGAGGAAAACAAAATTCCTAGATCTATCATATTTCTTTAGTTAATGAAAAAATTGTTACAGTAGACTCTGTCAGATACATGTAAGATCATCTTGGAAAAAAATTTCTCAACTTTAATAAGAAATGTCAGCACTCTGTAGTATAAATTACTAGATGATTAATTTACATAATAAATACAGTAGAGTGCCAATAAATGATTAACTGTGTAAGATACACACCCTGTGGTATAATTTTAATTGTGTTTAATACTCCCATTGCCTTAGGTTTGTTCATGAACACCAGTTGATTACTTGTGATTGTATTAACACTTGCAGCCACGTTACTGTACATGTATGAGTGGCTCTGTAGTTGTAAACTAAAAGTAATGAATTACTTTTGTGGTTAGGAGGTGACAGGTATGAACATTATTCTACAAGTTTCATTTAAGGATAAAAATTTCCTTTATTTCAGAAACCCAAGATTTCTCTGGACAAAGATAACCAGCGGGATGGCGGTGTTGGGGGCCCAGCTGGTATTGTCTGATCATATTCAGTTTTCATGTAAGAAGTTATCTCTCTCGATTTGTCGTTTGGTCAAAGTATCTGTAATCAATAGGGAGATATATTTTTTGAATTTCTTTAACCCAGCGTTTCAGGTTTTAGGATACTGATGATAGTGTGAAAATAGGTGAAATATTAGTTATCATAGATTTATAAGAGAGAGAGAGAAAGTGTAAAGGTAGGACAATCACCCGGATTTGATTTTTCTACAATTATGTTGTCGGTAATGTCATCTTCAACATATTTAATTCATATAATAGTATTGTACCGAAAGAACATGTTAATTGAAAATTGTTTTTTTAACTTTTTAAGTGGTAAATGAGTACGTTAATATTAAATGATTCCAGCCATAAGAATTTATTTCTGAATATGAATGGGAGGGTTTTGTGCTTATATTAGGAAAAGTAAACCCACTGTGTTTTTTCTAAATGGAGATCTGAACCCAGTTATTTTAAAGTCGGGAATGTTAAAAAAGTGAGGAAATGGCATTGTTTAATGATCGAAAAATTTACAAACAATACAAATCTGTGAGCTGGGAGGGGCAAAGGTAGGAGGAGTAAGCATTCCTTGATCACCCAGTTATCAGGGGAGGGGGAAAGGTTTCGGATCAAATTGAGTATAAAAACAAAGGTCTAACAGTTGGGTGAGAATCAGGGGAAGTTTAAATAATAGGAAAAATATTTTTTGTCTCAAAAAAATTTTTTTTTAGCAAACTCACACAACCATTGAGGTCACCGTGGCGTAGGGTTAACGCATTCAAATCATTGGCTTTGAAGAGATCAAATCAAAATATATTTTCCTTATTACATACCTTTAAAACATTAGTGAAAATGTATAATAATAATAATAATAATAATGATTGGATTTATATAGCGCTTTTCTAGCATAAATGCTACTCAAAGCGCTTTACAATCATTGTATATTTATCAATACATTGTAAATTATTTAATGGCAGAAATTTGAGAAAGTGTCTTTGGATTATAACCCACCCACCCCATATACGCCACCATTCTTCAGTAGGCAAATCAAACATAGCATTTCTACAAATACAAAATGCAAATCTGTATAGCACAAACACCAGCAATGATTGCACATTTCATCAAATTCTATAATTATTTATTTCTGTTTAACTTCTTTTGACTGATAAATGTTTCTCTTGTGATTATGAATGCCAATATGTTTTCAAAACTGTTGAAATCGCAATAATTTTATCAAAAAACAATAAATCTTGATTTCATGCAAATCAGTAAAAGGATCCGAAAAAAGTATAGCAATCGCAAAAATATGTTGCAAACATATCTCATCACTCAAAACAAGAATAGCTCAATTTCTCAAAAAGCGTAATGCATAGAAATCAGATGATGTTTCGTGGGTGAATTGAGGAGAAAACTTATATACAATAACTTTTACAACAGAATATACTTTGAAAAAAATGTTGAAATAATTCAAAATGAGTGAAAATAGCATTTTAACTTAGGAGATGGTACCGGTTTCAACTTAAAAATTTCCTCAAATAAATTTACATTGATTCTGCAAAGGTTTAATAAGTTTTCTAATTTCTGGAGCCTGCAAATTTTCTTTTTTAATAATGCATCAGAGTACCCAAAGCAATATAGCTAGTGATCCAAATCAAGTAGATTTTCGATTAGCACTTTGTATACAGTGACACATGTTTAAAAGATTAAAATAATGCTAAGGAAGGCCTCTTTAAAATCTAGATAAAATGTTCAATTATTAAAATGGGTGTTAATTGTTTGCTGATTTTCTGATGTGCATTTATCAAGAGATTCTTCTGACTCTAGCCCCTGCTTTTTTTTTTTATTATGACTTGTGTCCTGTTGTCCAGTGAATACAGGAATTTCAGTTATTTACATTGACGATTCATATATTTAAATGGTATTCATCGACTTTGAGTCTACTTTGCAAGAGAGGAAAACAAAATTCCTAGATCTATCATATTTCTTTAGTTAATGAAAAAATTGTTACAGTGTTGTCAGATACATGTAAGATCTCTTGGAAAAAGATTCAACTTTAATAAGAAATGTCAACACTCTGTAGTATAAATTACTAGATGATTAATTTACATAATAAATACAGGAGAGTGCCAATAAATGATTAAATGTGTAAGATACACACCCTGTGGTATAATTTTAATTGTGTTTAATATATTGCCTTAGGTTTGTTCATGAACACCAGTTGATTACTTGTGATTGTATTAATACTTGCAGCCACGTTACTGTACATGTATGAGTGGCTCTGTAGTTGTAAACTAAAAGTAATGAATTACTTTTGTGGTTAGGAGGTGACAGGTATGAACATTATTCTACAAGTTTAATTTAAGGATAAAAAATTCCTTTATTTCAGAAACTGAAGATTTCTCTGGACAAAGATAACCAGCGGGATGGCGGTGTTGGGGGCCCAGCTGGTATTTAGTCTGATCATCTTCAGTTTTCTGCAGAAGTTATCTCCCTATTTGTCGTTTGGTCGGTGGCTGTTGGTGGGGAGACTGCCTCTCCAAAATTATTATAGAATATTGAATTTAGTTAAAGGTTTATGATCAAATCAAAATATATTGCAATACTTAAGAATAGATGTACTGTATAAAACATGTGCAATGGGAGAGGGAAAAAATGCAGCAGATCAAACCGGAATTTGAACCCAGGCCCCCTGAATCTCCAGTCAGGTGCTCTACAAATACAGCTATCTGGCCACAGGCAATCGAACATGGCTGACTGCCACATTGCTCCCTTCTTAAGAGTCTTTGATCCCTCAAAGACCCCAACCCAGGTTCATCCCTAGCCGGTCTCTCACCTGTCAGTTCCAGGTCATGGTACAGCTCCAAATGTAACGGGAGAGGAGAAAAATGCAGTGTACCAGACCAGCTAGATATGAACCTGGGCCCCCTGAATCTCCATGTAGGGATGGGTATCGCCAAAAATTTCGTATCGCGATATATCACGATTTTTTCCCACAATATCACGATAATATCATGTTATTTTTAAAAGCAGTTTTTACAAGGCCAAAATAAAATTATAGTTTGTTTGAAAAATGCCCCCCTCCTGAAAAAATTTTATTGACCAAAATAGGAAGATTTTTTTTTAAAAATCAATTTTTTTTGCCCATTACATGTATCACACGCACCATAAAAACACTGAAATGTAGTGTCAGATCTATGTAAAATTAGGTATTTTTGTTCTGAGATTTTTATCAAAAATTTATAATTTATTTAATTAAAAAAAATAATAATTTCCATGTGTCAAACCCTCCAGGCGGCAATCTCAAACAAACAATTTTTTAAGGATGACCCAATGATTTTATATGAAAAGTCATTATTTTTCTAAAAAATATGCTAGAAAAACAAAATTTTACTTTCTTGAAATTTTTATGCATATAAAATCAATTATGTTTGGACAGTAAGCATGGTAAGATGCTGTTCTTTTCACTTTTTACAACATTTTTTATATTTTCTGTACTTGTAATTTGAAAGATTGAACAAATAAATGAATTATTTCTGGACTTTACCTTGTACCTAAAGATATTAAACGTTCAAATTTAATCTCACTGAAAAACCATCATATACCGGTATACCGATAAAATCGCACATCCCTATCTCCATGTATATATAAATTGATTGTTTGTTATTTTATGTCCCTAGTGAGAATATGCCTGTTAATTGTTTGCTATTTTCTGTTGCACAATTTCTACTTCACTTAAGGGGGCCGACTATAGTTTCCATTGCACAATATTTCGTGCATCATAGTAAAATGAAGCGTATTTACTGTTTTAATGCAACTTTTTTCCCTTAATTATTAGAATTAAATAAAATTAAGAAATCATAGGTAAAAAAATGTAATAACAATTTGATATAACTGATTTTGCAATTGATAGGTAGGTTGACGTCATTGCAGTGTGTTTTTGATGTTATGATAATCTGTAGCTCTTAAAGAAAGGGTAATAAAAATATTATTAAAGAAAAAGTAATAAACATACGCTCTTGAAATTTAAAACACAGAAATTTGAGAATATCTCCAATATTTTTATTATGTTTTCATGTGAATCCAATGTATATGTCATATTTTGTAATACTGTATAAAAATAGTAAAATTTACTAATTTTTTGCATTTTGAGATGCCCCCTCTGGTAACAAGACGGTAGAATTTTGTGTTTCTTACATATATTGTATAATATAGTATTACTCATCAAATATTTTAGTTTGAACAAAATGTCTAATGTAGTATTTGTATAATTTGCTTCAAAGTGCTAAAAATTGGCATTTTCCTATATAATCCTATAGTAAATGTACCTGTATTTTGAGACGGTCCCAAAAAAATACCTGGACGGTAAATTTCCCCCAAACTTTGCATGTACACTGAAGTTAATGTAAGTTATAAATGGTATAAAAATGAAGAGTTTGGCTATTGTAGTTTTCACACAATAAAACTAATTAATGCATAAGTTGCATTGCCTGACATTTGTTGTGTGAAAATTATAACAAAATAAAAATTTTGCCAAAATGAACAGATCTGTATAATTAGAATTAATGAGTTGGTTTTTTGACAGGAAAAAGAGGGGATAAGAAGAACCACAAAGAGTCATCAGACAACAACTTTACAATACCTCGTAATACTGATATAGCCCTAGACTCTGCACCAGTGGAGTCTGTGGATTTGTTACAGCTGAGGTTCTACCCAGACTACCAATGGCTGGTGGACTTCTCTCTCTCTGCTGGAATGGTGTACTTCCTCACAGAAATCTACTACACCATCGGCCCTCGGTCAGAGTTCAATATCAGCATGCTTTGGTGCCTGCTTGTGATTGGGTTTGCACTGAGAATTCTGCTTGCCCAGACGGCCATGTATTTCAAGATGGAAAATGGAGGGGAGAGAATCCTGTGTGTGACCTTTGGTTTCTTCTTTCTTGTGGCAGCCATGGGTGTTCTTGTTGTGGATGAATCCATACTGGAATTTGGTTTGGCGGAGGGTTATGAGAATTTTTCCACAGGTGCTAAAAACTTTCTAAAACACCAGGATGTGGACTATGAAGGTCCTGTAAGCTTTTTGACTTTCAAGATCATTCTAGCATTTGTTTGTGCAATTGTAGGAGCCCTGTTAACCTTTCCTGGGCTTCGGTATGGAAAACTTCACATTGATGCATTGAAATATTCCAAAGAAAACAGAATTAAACAGCTCTTATTGCATTTAAACTTTGTCTTACCATTAGTGATTATCTTGCTGTGGATAAAGCCATTAGGACGGACATTCTTATGTGGAAAACACTGGAGAGCAACATACAGACATTTACAGGAATCACAATTTGACATTCTTCGTCTGCTTTTAATAGGAATAGTGTTTGCTTTAAGACTCTGTTTGATGCCAACTCACCTACAAGCTCACCTCAATACAGCTTATGAAAAAGTGGAGAACTTAAAGAAGGAGAGTGGAAGAATCAGTGGAACTGAGTTTCAAAAAATGGTAGCAAGGATTTTCTACTACCTCTGTGTGGTAACCCTACAGTACCTGACCCCCGTAATTCTCCTCCTGTTTCTGATGTTCCTACAGAAGACCCTGGGTGAATACAACTGGTCCTCTGTACTAGGGCAAGATTTGGAGGAGTACTTCACTTCCTTTAGTAGAAACTCAACTCAGATCTCAAACTCAACAATCTCAGGGGCTCTAAACTCGACTACTCTTGAGTCAATTAGTGAGACAGCAGCCCAGTTTTCATTGACTCTAGTGAACTTGCGGCAGGTGTTCTCAGCTCAGTGGTATCGCGGCCTGCTCTCCTTTGTTACATGGTGGGTGTGTGCTTCCTGGTTCACCACGTCAGCCTTTGGAATGTACTACCACTCCAATGTGGGATCCAGGTGAACTCACATACCTCGTAATATCTGACATTGTATATGCCAAATGTTTGATATTAAGAATTCATATGTGCATTGTTATGAGGTATATTAAAAATTATTTGTAAGTAAAATAGAAATATGGTATGCATGAAAATCAGCGACACTGCTGACGGAAAGCAGTTTTTATAAATTTTGATAGATTTTGGTGTAAAGAGTATAAACTTCAGATTTCTACATAGAATTATTATTCAAGAAGACCGTATCAAAATATGAAAAAAAATATAAACATCAATCCAACCCCCCCCCCCCCCCCTTTCCCCAAGAAAAAATTATCCACTTCTGTGCACTTTGTAAGGTTGTGTTAACTTGGCATTCATTTTTTTCATTAATTTCATGATGTTTAGATTAGACGATGTGAAGATGTACATGTACATGAGGCAAAGTGTAGGAGGAGATGATATCTGTGTTCAATATATACTCATAGTGTTTAACATTTTTAATAGTATTACGTACAAAAGTTTGTTTCATATATGTTTATTACAAGAAACATGGTAAAAAGACCTATTTGCTTAGAAGTTATAATATTATTTTAAATATTACATGTAGAAGACTCAAGTTATAATATTATTGTAAATATTAAAATATTTTAAACATAGATCTATTACTAGGTACATGTAGTCTAAGAGTTATTGATGCATTTGAAAATTGATTCATTTTGGCAGTTCTCATAGAAAAAAAAATGTGCATCTGACCCAATTGGTTTATTAGCTTGTTTCTTCGTTGTGACAAGGTGTCAGCATATATGATTGAAATGTCAAAAGAATAATGATCATTTAAACATTTAATTAACTTTAATTAATGTGCGTTTTTGTGGTAACAAGTAAGAATTGATCTCAAGAATGAGGATGCTTTAACTTTTAAAAATGAGGAATACAAAAGTAAATTTATCTGATGTAAGAGTATAGGTTGCTCAATTTACAGTGTAAAATTCTTTTAGAATGAAGAATGATAAACGTGTTCAAAAATTCAGCAGATATGTGTGTGAGGAAGATAGAGAGAGTAATAGTATAATTATTCGAAGAAAAACGGAATATCCATGGCTTTATATTGAATCTATTACATGTATATACAGAAAGATTGGGAGTAGAGTTGCCTTATTGCAGTAAGTCTGATAAGTATAACTTTAATTGCTATTTTTGCCATGTTCTTTCTAAAGTTGACAAAATGCTTCATACCTTATAAACAGATCATTTTTATCCATTTCACTCTTTAAGTTTTCCTCTATATTTTACTTGTCAGCCACATATTATACCTACAGTAAACAAATATTATAATGATATTCAAAGGTCGAGTTGATGTGCAAAATTGATAGTTTGGTGCTTTGTCAAATTATGTGACATTTATTCTTTATATATTAATCAGAAGTGCATAATTCAAATGTACAGCTGTTTTTAAAAGACATTCATGAATGTGTAAAGATGGTGTTTATTGATGATAAATGTTAGGCAGCATATACAATACATGTACATTTATTCGTTTTGAGGTGTATGAATGTTCTGAACTCAATTTCTGTACCTTGGTTTTATGAATAAGATTTTGAGGAGATTTTTGTTGCATAATTTTGATTTTTGATTTTGATTAATTTATCATAAAGTATGTCTGAATACAATGTACATCTATTGTCAACTTTTGATTAAGTTATCTTAAAGGATACCCAAATACAATGTACATCTATTTGCAACTAGTCAAGTATTCGCATTATATATTACATTCACTTGATTGGAATGTTTCAAAATAAATAATTATTTTACATTTGGAGCTTTTCAAGTGAGTGTTTCAGAATGAAGCCTAAACTCAATTTGACAGAATTATGTATTCTTGTGTTTTCCAAATGTATATACATGAATCATTATTAAATGCAATCAAATCAAAACTGATAAGAAGCAATAAAAATGGTCAACTATTAATAACATAAACAATTTAAAGTTCTTTTTTTTTTTTTGGATGCCTTTCCGTTTCCTATTTTGGAGATAGAAATGATTTTAAAAAAAGGTAGAAAACTAAATCATCTTCCACTTCAGCATTGCTATTCAACCCTATTTAGAATTTCACCCTTTGAATTTCAATGTTGAAATTAATTTGAAAAGAATCCAGACCACTCAAGACACAGTCGTTGAGCCCAGTTCCCTGTAATGATGACCATATGCCCCAGTACATGATACTTTTGTATTAAATCTTTAATATCTTGACCAATTTAAGGACTAGGAGTATCAAATCTTCATTTTTGCTTCTCAAAATAACTGAAGAATCATGAATTTAGTTTAAAATTTAAGAAAAGTAGAGAAAATATCAATTTGAGTCAATTTTTCATGCCAATTTTGTAATATCATCTGTCAGAACCTATATGATATCTCTTTATGTAAAAAGAAAAACATTCAATCAGTTGAATTAGAAGTTGGCATATTATTTTATTCTAAATGTTCGATGAAAAAATAATTAAATGACCTTTATCTGATCTTGCTTCTAGAATAAAACGGTCAAATGTATTCTTATATCATCACAAAGTGATAGTCTTTTCGAATTTATAAAAAATGTCATTAATTTTTAAATACAAGAAATATGAAAAGGATCCCTCCATAAGAATTATAATGATTGTATTTTAGTACAAAACCGTAACTACATGTCTTACTTCATCTAAATGAACCATAGAGGACAAAATGCCATATTCTTTGTTGAAATGTAAGAATCCAGCATGTATTTTACGTGTTCTTGAAAAATGAAGCCTTTTATTCAAGTGTCTCAAAAGTTCGGTTTTGGTTTATAAGCCGATATATTAAGTATCAATGTCTGAATGACTATAGCTGCAACTTATGTTGATGTCACTGTTTCATATGATCAGTTGATAAAGAACCCTTTGCATATATATGAAGTCTTTAAAAGTCTGTTTCAATATTTAAAAAAATATCACGCGGTATTAAAGCAGCAGTCTTTCCCC
Organism: Saccostrea cuccullata; assembly: GCF_032062105.1. Taxonomy (NCBI): domain Eukaryota; kingdom Metazoa; phylum Mollusca; class Bivalvia; order Ostreida; family Ostreidae; genus Saccostrea; species Saccostrea cuccullata. The sequence goes on along the minus strand of NW_026927697.1, from coordinate 137,537 downwards.
AATCTCACCTCAATTTCCAAGCTTTTGAGATGACCTTAAAAAGACAAACTCTTATTATATCTCTGACACAGTCTCATATTAGCTCAGCTGGTCCCGCTCCTAACGATTCATGAAGCATTGATACCCATGTGTTCAAAACAATTTGTGTTCTTTGAAAGGCCCCTGAGAAATCGAAGGATTTTAAGGTCCAAGATATCATTTGGCGATTGCATGGAGACCATGAAAGGTCCATGAGAAGTCTGACCAAATAAACATCCCTTTTTTTACTATTTTTAATATGCCCCCTCTAGAAAAGTGGGGGGAAATAAACGATTTAATGATGATACTCGCGTACGGCCGCAACAATTGAGGGTATCCATCCCTAATCTGTAACTTCTCCTAAACCGCTGAATGAACGTAAAAATTGAATAAGGAGCATATTCGAAGTATTCAAGCTAAAAAAAATCATTGAAATGATTCAAATTACAAGAGGCCCACGGGCCTTATAGGTCACCTGAGTATCTTGTAACAACTTTCTAACAATTGAATTTGTTCGTGTTTTGAACCAGAGGCCCTGAAATTCACAATTTTGAAAAAAGGCACCATTGCTTATCTTAACTTTACACTTAGCAAGCTTACTTTGGTTACTTAATACACAGAGGTAGATCAGAGGAACAAAGAGAAAATGCATTTCCACTTTATAACAACCAGTTGTGCACCCCACCCCACAGGAACCACTGACGCTGGGGCCACATATTTCATAAGAATGGAGGGGTACAAGGCGAGGACAATCCCCCGCTCTGAGAAAAGGAATTTCTCAATTCTAAAAGTTATATTTTTCAAAATTATATTGTTTATATCATCTTTTACACATTTGACTCTGTATTTCATTGTTTTAATATTTTATTAAGGGTCCTCCACACACCCACAGCTTATGTTCTCATATTATTGAGCATTACTTTTAACAAGCATATCAACCTTTAAAAACTGTCCAGGGATTAAAATGCAGAGAGTTTTTGAAATCCACCGGCAAAACTGGTAAATATTTCAAAAGTCCGGTAACTTTCTTCATGTAATCGGTCCGACGGACCGGTAAAAAATTTCTACTTTTCCGGAATTTAACCTCTTAACCTGTGAAAAGGATTGCATCTGTGTGTATGATAGAATAAACTTGAGGGCTTCTATGACATTTAGTTTTTGATTAAATGGCAGCGCCACTGCCTAATAAATTTGGTAAAAGAAAATCAGACCCATTCAATTACCCCCGGGTGTTTTTTTTTTCCGCCGTTTGTTTAATCAGCTGATTCAATTTGTACAAAAAATAATTGTAGCTTTATTTGGATACAACATATGTCAACTTAATCATCATTTAGGCTACCTTAAATATAAAGAGTAATCTTTATTGTTACATTAATTAAACATTTCCCCCACAACATTTAGAACTTCTTTTTCTGTGGTAGACAACCATGTTGGCCCCCATACGAAAATGTGTAGTTGACCGTCAACTAGCCGTCAACTAGATTCAACTGTTAATGCGAAAACAGTTGACCACTCGGAGGTAATGCTTTTCTGAAAAGCGATCAACTGATTTGCATAAAACGGCCATATATAGTTGAATGCTCATAAATTTGAAATTTCATGCAGAACAAGAGCCACTGTTGAACACTCCGACTTGTTATGGAAATTTCTCCCACGCTAAATTTATGTTGGGTTCAAAATTACATTATCATAGATCGGGTTTGTTATACCATAATTACAACAACCAAGATTTGAATCGATCAGTACATGTGTGTTTTCTGTAGAAGATGGGAATTTTGATTTGAAACATTATTATTGTCTTCGTGATGATTCAGCGTGTGAAATATCTCATGTACTATTGTAAGTATATAAAATTTAAAGATTTGTTTTTACTAAACTTGTTATTTTTAAACAGATATAATAGGAATGCAAAACAATGTAGCCAGTATAGGTCCCTTTTTTGTGTACTTTTTTAAATATGGAAAGAATTCTGAAAACCTGTTATGCATCAAGTGTCTTGTTGTGTTGTAAAAATATACAATTGCTTTAGACTAATTCTATATATAACCTTTTCTGCCAAGAAAATGAAGAAAGACTGTAACAACTTATGAGAGTGTGCCAGCTCAATTCATTTATAATGCATTTAGATTTACAAGTACATTTATGTCAATTTAAAAACTCTATTGGTTTGACTTTTCATATTTTCAAGAACACTGCTTGTCTTAGATTTCAAATCTCCCTCCATTTTTTTTCAAATATTTAATGAAAGCAACCTACGTGCACTGACAAATGGAGTATTCAACTAGCGGTCAACTGCAAAGGAAATAGTGGAGTATTCAACTAGCGGTCAACTGCAAAGAAAATAGAAGAGTCATCAACTAGCGGTCAACTGCAAAGAAAATAGTGGAGTATTCTCTTTCAACTGTAAAGGAAAAAAACATTCAACTAGCGGTCAACTGCAAAGAAAATAGTGGAGTATTCAACTAGTGGTCAATTGTAAAGGAAATAAAGGAGTATTCAACTAGCGGTAAACTGCAAAGAATATATAGGAGCATTCAACAGTGGTCCACTCTATGCAAATGAGTTGATCGCTCCCTCATTTGCATGGCAAAAATTCAACCAATTTTCAAATGACAGTCAGTTGACCGTCAACTAGTAGTCAACTGAATACTCCGATTGAATTCTAATAGTATTTTTTCATATGGGGGGTATCCACTGTAAATATCACACCTGGTTAATAATTCAGACTTGTCGAAATCCGTCGGTCCTGTTGGCAAGGCCGGTAAAAATTTGTTGAATAACATTTAAGAAAACGTCGGTCTTACGATGTCCGTTTGAAAAAAAATGAGCGTTATGCAAATTTAATAAAGGTCGGGATCGGGATGCGTAGTTCAAGGTCACAAACACAGAAGGAAAAAGAGCACCAAAGACCCAGATTTTGACATCATTTCCTGGTTGAACAAGATGAAGCAGAGTAATAAATGGGTAGGCTTTACCTGATTGGCTGATATATGAGGTATGTAAATATTTTCATTTTAAAGTAAAAATATTAATGTTTGAAATAAATGATGGAATGTGGGAATATTACAAAAATTCTAGAAATACCAGGGGAGATTGTAGGAGTGGGGATTGATATTTTTGGCAGGGTGTCATTTACTGCCGATCTCTGTAAGTTCTAAATAACTGCAAATTTGACCTATAAACGCCGCGGAACGGTGTATTTTTTTTCGTGTTTTTAATAAGTGCTTAGAACGAACTTTCAAATAATACCAGTGATTTGTTTGAATGGGAATTAGTAAATTACTTGGAGGGCAAAAGGTTTGTATAGAGTTCTATGGGAAATTAATTGGTACTCTTTTCCCTATAGAGACCCCATTTTTTAATAAGTAAAGTGAAGTGAAAGTCATGAAAAGTTATTTTTAGCAATTTATTTGAATATTGAAGACATTTCGAGAGAAAAATTAGCAAAAATTTGAATTATTTATCTGTGGAATTAGGGTTAGAGGTGATTTTGGGTCTTTTGTAGACATTGGGGGGGGGGGGGGTTACAGAGGATGGAAATTGGTAAAACAATGTGTAGTTGACTTGGCCATAGGAGAAAGGTAAGTTAAGAAAATGTATCAGATTGATCTTATAATAAATGTTTGTATGTATTCATAAATTTATGTATGTATTTTACATGTACATGTAATTGTGTATTTATATGATTTGCTATATATGTGTACTTTTGGAAGTGTAGGATGGTGGCCTGGTGTTAATTTTTGTTTAGTTTCTTATACGTCTGCACGTTTGGTATCTTTTCGAATAATTTATTCGGCCCTTAAATGTGCGTTTCGTGGTGTTCATGTGAAAGGAGGTCATTTTCTGTCTCGACGTATCATGTCGATAGTGTATGTGATCCTCTGGATTGCCTCCCTTTGACTGCGGGGGGATCAGTTTGTAGTTTGGTTGTTTCTATATTGTAGCTACACAAAGGTATGTGTTTTCCCTCTTTTTGCTCTTTGTAGTTCCATCAGGGTGACTCTCTGCAACTCATTTTCTACTGCTTTCCAGTTTTTGTACTTAGAGTTACTTCCCTTAGACTAGCTAACCAAATATGTAGAATTTCAACATGATATAATCTTAATTATTGTGACCATAGGCTTCTGATTTTGTTTTCTTGAATTATTGGAATGGCATTACTGCACATCACATTTGACTTTTCTAATATTTACATGTAATTACATGTAAAATTGTAAAACGTGTATTCCACCCTTGACGGATCCTTTTTTTAAACATTCGGCCATGTTGAAGATATGTAATTTGGTAATTTTTCAGAAAACTTGAAAAATATTGCTGTTTTCTTTATGATTTATGCTTAATTTGACTAACTTTATTGATTTATTTTCATTTAAAGACTATAGAGGACTTTCATATTTCAGCTTCCTAACCTGTGAGAGCTTGGATTGATCGGCGTGTGTTTTCTCTATATGAGAAGAAGACTTGAGGGCTTCTACCCACCCGATATATTTTTGATTAAATGGCAGCTGTACATTGCAGGTAAATTTTTCATTTATTAATTTTTCAGCCTCTTATTGTGGTGTACATTTTGGGGTTTTAAGTCAATTATTGCATTTCTTAATTTTTTACAAATTAATCTGAATTCCCCTTTTTAAAGCATGAAATTCAATAATGTAGATTATGGTTGTACTGTATAAGACTATCAGACACTGCACTTTGATTTGTTATCAAAAGTATTAATTTTCTCTTGTCTGAATTAATTGTAAACAAATATAATAGGGGGCACCTGCTATTTCTCTACGTGTCTTTCACTGGGGGGTGGGGAAACTTTTTTGTATATACTTAAGCAACAGGAGGGGTTAGATAAGAATCATTTAGTATATCAGAGTCTAAATCAATTTACTTTTCATAAGCAAACAAAATTTCTATATCAGTTTTTTAAAACCTTTTAATTTTGCTTAATTAATTATGATTTATCAAATTTTGGACCTTTTTTCTTTATTCTGGGTAGATTCCACCCCTATGAAAAATTTGACACAATTATGACTTTATTCATTTTATTAACATCAAAAAACAAAATCATGTTATTTTATATTATTTTATTCATAAAAAGATTATTTCACACAGGAATGAAAGTTTTTCACTCTTTGGAAAAGCACCTGCAGCAGGGAGGGGACATTTTTAAGATGGCCACAGATTCCAAGACACTGAAGTGACAGGCCTCAAATTTCATACATGTATATTGGTAAGTATAAGGTCTTTGAAAATTACAAAATTGACTAATTTTAGGTAAATATGTATAAAAAAAGAGCACCAAAGACCCAGGTTTTGACATCATTTCCTGGTTGAACAAGAAAGCAGAGTAATAAATGGGTAGGCTCCTTTTGGCTGAAAGAGGTATGTAAATATTTTCATTTTAAAAAAAATATTAATGTTTGAAATAAATGATGGAATGTGGAAAAACAAAAATTCTAAAATACCAGGGGAGATTGTAGGAGTGGGGATTGATATTTTTGGCAGGGTGTCATTTACTGCCGATCTCTGTAAGTTCTAAATAACTGCAAATTTGACCTATAAACGCCGCAAAACGGTGTATTTTTTTTCCGTTTTTAATAAGTGCTTAAAAAACTTTCAAATAATACCAGTGATTTGTTTGAACGGGAATTAGTAAATTACTTGGAGGGCAAAAGGTTTGTATAGAGTTCTATGGGAAATTAATTGGTACTCTTTTCCCAGAAACAATGGCCGCGTACGCAGCATGTTCACGATAGCTAAGTAAATTTGTTACAGCAAAGTCATAAAACTTGTCATTTATTTCTATGTTAAAGACTCTCTATTCCAAGAAAGGAAACTTGTTAGATTGAAGGTTATTGATAATAAAAAAAAGACATTTTGGTGCCGTTATTCATATGATTTTACCAGCATCAAAATATGTAACGTACAAAAGTTTGACTGGTCCGACAAAACATTCGACTGTGTCAGACCTAATGTCTGACAGCGATTAAAAAATTTCGACAAGTCTGTTAATTCAGTTTGAGGATGTTTGACTCTCTTTTTTAATTCAAACAATTTTAAGGTTTTTTAATATGTATGTTGATTGACCAGTGAATATTAGCGTGGACCAGTGAATTTCACTAAATCATTTTTTTTTTTTCAAAAACTCTGAAAATGTATTTTATATTGATTATTTAAAAAGATTATTTCACACGTTTCAAGAAATTTTTCCCAAGGCGTTTTCATACCTAGCACAACAAATTTTGTCTTACCCTTTTGTATATTTTTAAGCTCACAGAATAACCATAAAAACTTAATTTTATCGATCAACATATTTTTTACAGAAATTTATTTTATTTATAAAAAGTACATAAAACTCATTTTCTCTAAAATACATCTTGAGAAAAATCAATAAGGACTCCTTTTGTAGAGAAGAAACATTAATGAATTAGATTACATCAAAAAATTGAATTAGAATTAAATGCACTGATGTAGAAAAAACATTTTCAAAATCTTTGGTATCAAAGTTATTTTTAGTTATCTTTCCTGTATATTAAATACTCAAAAACTTTGGCAAGTCTCCACATACGTCACCATACTATATTGAGTAATTACTGGTCACTGAAGTGGACAGATATAAAAGAGGAAACAAACACTATTTTATCAATATTTATAAACACACAATGAGATAATGTATTTATTTATTGAAACGCACAAATTAGTGTGCCGAAATTTCAACTATCAAAACAGACTCGGTTGATTAGCCTGAAAGTATAAATAACCTAGTACATGTATTTGTCATACCCGGTACCTGTTGTTTACGAATTATTATGTAACATAATCCAAAACGTCTGTTGTTCTTTCATTTAAAAAATCTGCACATCTTTTTTTCCATCCGTCACTCCGTGATCATGTCAGCCATGTTTTATTGTTTACAAACGGTGCTAGGCCAAATCGTCCATCCATAAACTCGATAAAGCCGGAAGTTAAAATATTTTTTCTCTATATACGTCACAAGTCACATGGTGTGGAGGACCCTTAATAATTTATTTTTTCACTCATATTTTTAAGATATGTAAAAGTAAAACAGAAAAAGCTTCATGTATGATTCGAATTCTCTCCATAGCGCAGGATTTGGTCCAAGACCGACCGCTTTAACCACTACGCTACGAAGTATATGAATTATTGACGTCGGTCAGTGTGATTTAAATGAACGGACTGGTTGAAGCGTACATTTTTTCAGAAATTTTCGATTTTCATATAGAATGGGTTCAGATTCCATCTTTTAGACAAATGATCATGAAATAAATTTTAAATTTACGTGTCCATCATTTAAGCGTTAACGAAGAATAAAAGCCCATTCATGTTGGTTCATTTTTTATTGCTCTAATAAACCCATTTTTTACTAAATATGCTTAACTGTCAACTTTGAAGTAAAGATTATCAAATAATAAGTCATTCAGTAAAATAAAATGATAAAATGTTTTGAAGATGACAATATATCAATGTTAAAAAATAAAACTTTTCTGTGACTTTTGAAAATTGAGAAACATTTTGTCTGGTAGGTGTGATAATTAATATCTGGTCTTTGTTTTGGAAATTTGATTATAAAATTTATTTAGTTATAAATTTTGACAAAACCAAAAATTACATTCACTTATTTTCAAACTTTAACCCCCACCCCTGTACACACAGGGGCCCTGAGATTAACCATTTTGGAAGAGGTAGCCTTATCTAACATATTTATGTACTTGGTTAGTTTATCTAAAACCAAGGAGCAGAGGAGAAGATTTTCAAAGAATTGATATATTTTCACCATATAATCAATACAGCCCCACCCTAACACCAGAGTCCCCAACCCTGGGGCCATGAAATTCATAATGTTGGAAGAGACATACTTGCTCATCATAACTATGTACTTGGTTGGTTTGTTTCATGCCCAGGGGCAAAAAAGATGATTTTCAAAGAAATAATGGATGTTAACTATATAATCTTTATAGCCCCGTCCTAGAACCAGAACCCCTGACCCTGAGGCCATGAATTTCACAAATTTGGTAGAAGACTTAATGCTGATTACAATCATCCCAACAGTCTGACAGCTTGATGTTAAGAAGTAAAGAAGATTTTTAAAGATTGCATTAATTTTAGTGGTTTTGGCCCCATCCCTAAGTCCCCAGGGGGACAGGGACGATAAAATTCAAAATTTTTGTTCCCCTTCACAAACAAATACTTTATGCCAAAATTGGTTGAAATTGGTTGAGTGGTTGCAGAAAAGAAGCTAAAAATATTTAAATGTTAACACACGACTGATTCATCAACTTGTTCGTCAATATCTTTTTGAATATAATTTACCGATATCTTTCACAAAAATCTGATTTGTATATAGCCTAATGAAATCGTGCATGCATCTCTTATTTTACGTTTGGATCGAAGAGACATTTGGGGTTTACCATAGCAAAACTTAAACACTGTCATTCTTTCCATAGTAACATACTTAATATGGTAACCTTCTCTTATCCGCAACTCCTGCTATATCACTGAATGAAATTTATTGAGATTTTCGCATAATCTTTTGGTACACGGTTACTATTGTGAATCTTCTATTTCGTTTCGATTTATTTAACCTGTTGACAGATACTTTGGGTTTCCCATACCATAAACCTGGACAGTAACACTGGGACTACCTAACTCTTATTAACAACTTCTCCTATATATGCCATTGACTTAAATTTAATTGACATTTCACAGGATCTTATAACATACTGTCATTAGCACTTTCTATCTGGTGTTTTGATCGAAGAGACATCTGGGTTTTCTCAAAGTAAAAAATGGATTTTGCCACATTATGCTAATATGGAAACGGGGGGAATCATTTTGTGAGCTCTATGCTCACAGTATCCCCAAGTTTAGTTTATATTACAACAAATACTTTAAATTTCATTTCTCAATTTTATTTAGGTTATTCTTAGGGTGAGAAAATATTCATTTCATACAAATTGGCATAAAACATGCATGTATATATAATAGCAATGAACAAGTTAACATTTACATGTACATAAAGACACACAATGTATAAATGGATTTACTGATATCACAGATTGGCTTTGGTAAACAATAGTACATGTATATCATTGTTTGTCAGACATACCGGTAGTTACAGAATAAATAACACTGGACGGACCTCTATAGTCAGAAATGATTAGATATAATGATGATAAAAACGTATTGTCCATTGTTGGTTGCGTTTTATAGTGACGATATCACTGGAATCGCCCTGCATGAGGGACGGACCCCGGACCGGGTTTTAGTTTAAGGGTCAGGAAGTACGGTATATGTGCCAGATATTCTATCTTGCTAATTTTTACTCCTTCGTCCTACAATAAAAAGGAAAATAATCAATAATAAAGTTATATACTTATTCACCACTAAATGAAGGATAATCATTTTCATGGTAAAATATTAATCGCGTGACTTACAGGCTCTATGACGTCGAGAATTTTGTTCCAGGTTTTATCGTCTGCTGAGAGATCAGTTTCCTGCGCGGTAGACAGGACTTCCTGTAGAGATTCTAGCGAGATTTTACCTCGCTGATTCCGGTCCACGGACTGGAACAAGTCCTGAAATTATTTACTACACTGGTCAGATTATGAGCAAGGTAAACAATGAGATTCTAAACAAGAGATGATGTTCAAACTTTTCTTCATATTGCATCCAGTATTCTATCATCAATTATTTCTTGAAATAATGTATGCCCATTGACTATAATAGAAATTATAAACAGTCTTTACGCCTCTTTGGTTGCGGACAATTTCTAAGAAATATCTTACCACATATTTGACGATGTTGCTATGTAGCGAAGAGAAGTCAAGGTTACCGAAGCTGTCGGCTGCCTCCTCTCTGGAATTCAAAATGATCATAAAATTAAAATATATATAACATCTTTAGTCCATTTATGGACTAATGTTAAGATTGAATGTATTCTTTTTCAGAGATAGTAGTACTCAAAAGCTTACCGATTTGTTTGCATCACATGTACAGTTTAAATGAAATGATTTGTACATTTAAGTATTGATTAAAATCTCAGTGAACCCTTACTTGAGGCTTTGTACTTTCTTGGTGAGTGTTGACATGGTCATAAACTCGTCCACACCGAAAAACGTACTGGAACTAGTAATTTCATATACCTATAAAATAAAAAAGTCATACTAAAAAAAAATTAAACATGTACACAGGTCTAGATCATGATATTTTATTCAATTTACCAAGAGAGTAATATGCTGCACAAATTACATTATTGACGTTTAGAATTTCAGGAACATCTCTATGAATACACACCTGTTTCAAAAACCGTTCTTGTTGTGATGTCATCTGAGGAGGAAGTTGCGATTTCACTTGTTGATACATCAGATGACTATAAAAAAGGAAAACTTAATCAGCACATCTTCATCTTCTTTATACATGTAAAGCTAAACACACCTCAAAAGCGTTTACAATTTACAGTAAATTTGTGATTACCCATCTGCATCTGTGTCCAACTTCTGGAAAGCTTTTCTGAGCTCATCCCTTTGTTCCTCAGGAAGTAAGTGAGAGAGTTCACTCCCCTGGGGAAATGCAGTCATTTTATCTTACAGATTATACAGATGTTCGTTTATCAAACAAGAATTAGGTTAATGGAATTGCCAAGGACAACAATAATGTATAATTATTAAACTGCATAAAACTATAACTTCAAAAATTAAAAGACAAGGACAAGTTAAACTCAGCAAAATTGTTATACATGTAGACATATTTGCTTGAGACTATTACCCTGAGCGGGTTCGGTGTGGGGGCCTTCATTGGACTGTCGGCGAGTTTGGACCGCCCTGACAGGCGAGATTCCACTCTCTCCAGGGCAGCCACGTCTTGTTCTGGCCTGATACGAGAATTATCACAGGCCAAGTCAATAAAATATTCTTACTTTTGCTATTTGCCGCTTGTTACAGAATGCGAATTCTACACTACAGTTTACACATAAATATTTGAGATACCGGTACTAGACGTATACAATCATGTATATCTTATTTCTATCTATCTTTTAATTAGATTTCATTTTTCTGATTGTTGTACTATATAGGTATAAACATGTAGCAAATACTTCTAATTTTTACTTTTGTGCATTTTCTAATATGAAATAAAATATGATTTAATTATCCAACATGCAGGGACTCACAAGTTTTCCTTTAAGTTGTCAATCTGTAGAGGATTCTTGGACGAGTCTATCATCGGCTCCACTTTCTCTGCACCCCGTGATTTTGGTAAGTTGCCAGCGGAAGGAATTTCCACTCTTTTCACTGCGTCATTTCTTGTCGAAAGTCTGCAAAATCCAGAGCTATTACATTTGCATTCTGAAAGATTTTTTGCTAGGATTTTAGTATATCAGTTTATTTTCGGTAAGCGGTATGACACGTTTCACACAGGCAGAGCCCAGTCCTTTAATATCTGGACACTAGTCAGCTAGTGTCATTTCTTGTCGAAAGTCTGCAAAATCCAGAGCTATTACATTTGCATTCTGAAAGATTTTTTGCTAGGATTTTTAGTATATCAGTTTATTTTCGGTGAGCGGTATGACACGTTTCACACAGGCAGAGCCCAGTCCTTTAATATCTGGACACTAGTCTGGTAGTTGGATTATAGTTCCCTAATTGTCTATTTTTCGAGTCTTTACTTTATGCAAACTACTTATATACTTCAATAATAATATCTTTAATTGAATTTCCATGTTCACAAATGTTGAGCATAGATAACAAATACGAGTAATAATAAACGATTCGCCTTACAGGCTATATACATGTATGTGAATCAAGATACGTTTGAATCCTATCAACTTACTTCAGTTGTGTATCGGTCGCTTCCGGTAAGGTGGCGCTTCTGTTGACCACAGAATCCATCTTGGACTGGATGTTTGTACGTGACCGCTTCAGGTAGGCAGGACTCATACCTAATTAATGATTAAAGAGTTGCAGGTAAATTATTGTATTTTATGTTTATAGAGAGAATATCTTTACATTTCTCCCTCCGATGGCTCATACATTTGTTGTTACGCCATACATAGGTCAGTTCAGTTAGTAGCCACTCAATAACTGATGGGAGATAAATATGGGATTTTGTTAAATTAAATATAATATTAATTACATCTTCTGGTTAAATGCAACATGGAAAGCATGCATGATAACATGTTATATTTTAGCCATAATATTAACACTACGAAAAAGCGATAGTTAGACGAGTGATGAAGAATGCCTAGCTCCTAGCAATTTGTAGCACTGGAAGACTCGCGAGATGATTGCATGTTTCTGATCAACCATGAAAAAACAGAGGCAAATACTTACATCTGGACAACTGAAGCAGAATTGTGTTTTTACTTAAAGTGACTGTCACCCTGTCTTCTTCTTCCTTTTCAGAGTCGATCATTTTGTCGATCCTTTACAAATTACTTGAGAACTCCGTACAAATTCCACATTTTATAGCATCGTGTTGACCTCTTGGCATTTGATTATGTTGGTTTGATTTAGAAAAGAAGTCTTCAAGCAGAATTTGGTTGGATTTTAAACGGGTTAACTGTATTAGAGGTGTTTCTAATCCGGTAAGTATATCAGCGGAAGGGTTAATTAGATATATTTGTATACTCAAATTAGCGACCATGCAATTAATGAAACATATTGATTTCTTAATCCATTTAAAAACGCTGCCTAGAGGTTAGAAATAATTCCCTTTGTATATATTTTTTGCGGCCAAGCATTGCATGCACAAGTACCAAAGATGATTATGTATTATCCCCAATTAAGTTTAATGTTATCATTTGCAAAGCATTCAATAGTTTCGTGACTTACATAAATATATACATGTGCATTTCACTATTTGCAAATATATCTTAAAATTTTACAAAATTCAAGAAAAGTAGAGAGTGGGTAATTTTCCAATATATGCAGCATTTTTAGACAGAATTTATGATTACTTAATTTCTTCTTAAGCTAATTCTTATATAAACTTAGCACTACTTTTTATATTACAAAATGGTCGATATAATTTTTTTACATTTTAAAATTAAAAACAGAAAAATTATTTTATTTCTGACTTTTTTCCTTTTTGTTTACAGTGGAAAAAATTGCTTCAGGCGTCACCATTCAGAATCTCTACGAATAATTTTAGGGAGGAATTAAAGATTTCATAAAAAGGCTCAGGCAGGTACGATTTTAAATCATTCCTGGTCCACCCTAAATCTCGATCATATAAATAATTATCACGATATATTTACATCAATGACAGACTCAAGATAAAACATGTCAAAACTAATCAATAAAAAATTACCCATTAAAGAAGCTCTAAACAATAATGAAAATAGGGGGTTTTTTTGGAAGTTGTATAATTTTTTTAAATAAAGGTTTGTATATTAATTATCTTTACCCAATATTTGCAATATTTCTGTAGGATTGATACATGTATTAGAAGATGGCAAAGAATAAGTGAAAAGAAAACACTGTTAATGTTTTCTTTTGTTTTGGAAAATGCATACAAATCATGTTTTCAATAATTATGGTTAAAAATAATTCTATTTTCTAATGATTTAAGTTGTTCATTCATAGTAAATTTTCAATTAAATCAGCTCACATCAAAGGGCAGATAACTCTGTCTGCAATAAAACTACCATGTAATCAGAAATCTTCCGTGAGCAGTATTTAGAGCTTCCTTAAGAAAACTTAAAGTAAGGTACAAAAGGCATAAATGTTAGTACTGCCAAGTTATTTGGAAACCATACATGACATGCTGCAAAAATGAAGCGCAGTTCTATGAAACTTCGTAGAAAGTTAAATGTTACGCGGAAAAGTCATGCAAATTATGCTTTCAAACACATGCTTTTTTAAATCAATAGAATGCCTCTGGTTGAAGAAGTTTGAAAATCAGAGGTGTGAAGAGAAATACTGTAAACATTGGCATTCGTAACAATGCATGCAAAGTTAATAATAACGCCGATTTACGTGTACATTATCAGAATTTTCATGAGAAAAGAGAAAAGAAAAAATCCAAAACTTATGTCAAGATTAGTTGTTTTTGATCACTCAGCATGCAGGTACAAATTTCATGACTGATATCCAAATAACTAGCAATAAAAACACTTTTACACAGATCAAGGCTTACCAAAATTTCGACCTATTTGAAAAATACTGCATGAAACTGGCTTTGAAATAAAACTATCCCACCACTAGTATTACTTTAAATTTTATTTTTGTTACTCAAAACCCCCTAAATAAATAAATATGCTTTCTGTTGACAGTTGTTTGCATACAATACATCAATTAAAAAATGATTTTCAACAGTTCAACAAGTCATATATAGCAAATACTCAAGTACAAAGATTACTTTCAAAAGGAACTATAATACATAAATTATGTTTTGTAATACAGACATAGCTCTAGAACAACTGTTTTCTTTGAAAAATGATGAGGTATAAAATACAAATGTTTACAAGTCACTTATTCAAAGTCGTGGAAAAAATGAAATGAGTGTACCTTGGCGAGCAAAGTTTTCACGTGTCCAAGGCCCTTCCTCCGAAAACCGGTGCGTTTCCTGTGCCATGTCATGTGATTTGATTGATATAGGTCTCCGGCCTCGCTGAAGTTCTGCAGTCAAATCACAGACCGAATAATACAATATACGCCGCCTAAATTCTCTATCTTTGCTGCTATTTTTTTCATTGAAATCGAAATGGAATAGGAAGTTTGTCCTCCATTCAACTTATATGTACAGCAATACAAAATTAGAAATGTTACTTCTTTGGGTATCATATCAGATACGATACACTGCTTGTTCTCAAAAGTCAATTGCAAAGATCGATCCCACATCGTTTACACTTTTCATCTTTTTCTTTAGAAATGGTGTATCATATTTTAAATGATACCGCTCTTACCCTCAAAAGGCACACAACAAACGATGTCACAAACCTCTCTTCTCGACATGAACGGTGCAAATCTCGAACTCAAACAAAAACAAAGCAGCATAAGAACAAAAGCAGAAGCAAGCTTTTACACAAGAAGACACACAGGAAATGACGTCACAAATTACAGGAAATGGTCAGTTTCAGGTTCCAATGCAATGAAATCGTAAGTATGTTTCACACAATAATGAAGACAGCGTGGTCACTCCCCCTCTCTTTGGCGTGTGCTTAAGCTATCTGGGTAGGATGATATTAGATGGATCAAAGTTCGTGTTATTGCCACAACAATCAAGTCCGAACGCAACAATAAATAAAACCAATAATTTTTTTCTAATTCATATCTCACTTAAGATTTACTATTCGTCAAAGAATCAATAATTACCGTTTAAATAAATACATGATTTTCATGATGAAGTAAAGTGTAAAGTGTGCTTGGGAAGCAAAAAATATCAAAAAGTGAGATTCATGTGATCAAACCTGCGGGAATGCTAATTCTAGCTTTTATTTGATCTACAGTGCGCTTTTCTCTGGCTAGAAGAAGAGGTGAATCAGTAGAACCTGAAGGAGGAGAACAGGTCACGCGTCAGTCACGTGCTACTCAAAACATGCAACAGTGCTACCATTACACAATAAAAATTAAAATATTTTATCCATTTATGGGTTGTAAATGTGCTTTTATTCTTATTTATTTCTTTCAGAAGTATCTTCATATCTTTCTTGATTTATAATTATACAGTTCTGAACAATGTATCTTTATTTTATTTTTAAGCAGCAGGGTTATGCATTAATTTGTCGTCCAAACAGGAAGCAATGTATTATTTTGTTCGGAGTTAACTTGCAGATTCTAGAAAACAAAATAATTATGCAGACATGTCCATGCATTATACATTTGAATTTATTTTGCGTTATATTGTTTACATTCACTTGATTATACATACTACCTTCAGCTTCAAAGGAGAGATAATGTCGGTCTTCTGCATAAATATTTACCAATATAAAATACATATACCTGTTGTCGTTTAAAACTAATTAAACTTGATCGTAGACTAGAATTCTTTTCACAAAACGAAACTTTACAAAAGCATAACATTACAACACAGAAAATAAGCATGAACTGCATTCTGAACTGTTACATGCTACATGTACGTAGAAAGCAAGGTTATACTGTAGCTTATGAACTGCATTAGATATTAGGGTTTAACGGGATACACCTATGGTGGGTTAAGTAAGAAACAATAAATCATTATAAGAACACTTCATCAGAAACAGGGAAGCCACGCAATGATTGTGGTATATAAGTACCTATCATGTTTCTGTTGTCAATTCTCGGAAGTTGGCCGGCATTTTGCCTTAGCCTCGGTCTGGGTAACCCAGTATCTGGGTCAACTGTCTGTTTGCCAAGACGATGACTAGAAGGAACTGAGGCTGAAAAAAGTTTTAATGGCTGATGTATTTGAAATAATCAGTTGAATGTACCTACCTAAATTCCTCCGTAGAATACTTACTCGTATTCTAAAGAACATGTTATAAGAAGTTTTAATTTGAATGAAGAGTAAAGATGTATACATGTACAAACTACTTTCTATATCTTGCTAATTGAACTAAATATTTTAGCATGAAGATAAACATTATGTGAACAAAGACATTTACACAACAGTTCAACACTAAGGAATGTAGTAATCCAAGCTCTACAAAGATTATTAAAATAAATTTAGCATATATAGATGGACGCTCATTTTGATGACGTCATGTATTGATGTGTACTCACTGTCCTCATCACTGTCGTAATCCAGTATCGGTGGCCGCCGTGGCTTCATTGACGAGTGCATGCTGTACAAAATAATAAATTATACATAATTATTAATTGTACATAGTAAAAATTTGCCATTAAACATTTATTTTTTATGAAATATCGATAAAATCTTACTCTGGTAGCTGAAAACCCCTTCCATGAAATAAATCCCTGGCATTTCTAGGCATGATCAAGGATTTCAATTTTTGAATCTCCTTTTGGATGTCAAATCTGTTAAATAATTTTAATACATTTTTATTACTGTAAATCTTATAGTTTGGAAATTGATTTCTTATGTATGCTGTATTCACTTTTCCCTGTGTTTTCTTTGTTTTAAACATTAATTAATAATAAAAAAAACATATATTAAGCTAAAATTTGAAATATAAACAGTTATACTCCAAAGTTTCCTACCTTTCAGAAAATTCGACTTTCTTTCCCCCCATGAGAAGGTCGAGCTGGGCTCGGTGAGGTAACATTTCTCGTCGTCGTTTTATTCCGCGCAATCTTTCCATGTACTCCAGCTCGGCCTTTAGTCGATCCCTCTGGCTCATTCTGAAAGTTAGATAGCAAAATGATACAAAAGTCAAAGCTATATATATAAACATGTTTAAGATTGACGATACCCCTTTAATTGTGTTTTTTTAAATTATCAAGTTATTGATTTTTTTATGTACCTACCCTTCGAAAGACTTAGGGGCATCCCACTAAAAAATGAAATTAACATTCATCAAATTGATATATCTTAAGCACTTTGCATAACTTAAAAAAGAAAGTAAGTTGTTTCACTGAATCACAACATTCAAATTCTAGGATCTAGCGTCAAAACAAAACATTTTAATAACATGCAGAGTAAAACATGCAACATTGAACGTCTAAGAATATTTGATCTAGCCCATTTATTTATTACCAAAAGAGCACCGTCTCTCTAAAACACAATTAGTATACCAAGATACAATCAAAATCAACTGTACATGGGTTTATATTTTGACAGGAGAGGAAAACATAGAAAATGAGGTAAAATTCGCTCACCTGGTACCGATCTGTGTGTAGTATCACTCCGCGCTTAGAACCTAATGAATATTCATAACCCCCAAAGGAATCTAAATGACGTTTTGGTATAGGAACTTTCTTAAGTAATGTGGACGACCTGTTTGAAATGAAATTATTTTACATAAACTGTCATTTAAGGTATGTCCCACTTTTTGATTTAAAAAATGTGATCGCAAAAGATAGAAAAAAAAATACATAGACAATAAACGAAAAACCTAGGGATTATTTGCACGACAAACAACATAACTACAATTTATCAGTAGGTATACATTGAACATCAAACCATGCTTTTTAGTTTGAAATTTCATGCCTAATGCTTAAAAGAATGTTTCCATTAAAGATGCAATGAAGGACTATATTTCTGTTAATAACAAACGTCATTTCTTTTGTCTTTCTCAAATATTTCAATCAGGGTTAGTAGGAAAATGTTATTAAATTTGTTTTTTCTCTATTTTTATCATGTTTTCATTGACATGAAGAAAATAGTAAGATCCTGTGTTACAGAACTATCCAGAACGTTTCCATGTTTGACACCTGTAATACTCACTCTATCCGGGGTAACTCGGACTGCCTAGTTATAGAGAAAGTCTCAATACAAACTGTGTCAAAAGTAGTCAGCCTCATAGAGGACAATCTTATATTGTCAAACACATTTATAATGAAGAAGGTTTTTAATTCTAATTGTTATGCCATCATTTACACATTTTGTTGTCTACAGATTTTTCACCGCTCATGAAAAGGAGCAAGCAGCGAATTTGACCGGTCGGCAGGGGATGCTTACTCTTTCATGGCACCTAATCTCACTGATGTTTTGAGAGGCTTGTGTTTGCTTTGTTCCTTATTCATAATGTCTGAATGGACTTTGAGCTGAAATACTGTTCGTTATCTCTATATTCCATTGTATTTGTTTTTAAATGGATGGTTGTTTGATTCTTTTTGTAACAGCATATAAATTATCAAGAAAATATAACACATACAACCTTTTTATCTCAGATATTCCATAACTTTGTTAGTTTTTTTAGCATTTTTTTCAGCGTATAGACGGAACATTGAATAATGTCACCGTATTTAAAAATTTAAATAGAATTTGACCTTTTTAATAAGCTTGTACTTGAAATCAATGTTCAGGGTTAATTGCAATTGATGTACATATCTATTTAAACAATTCAGTCAAAACCGTCCGTATAAATACTGGTGGGATTTAGTCCTGTCCCATAATGTTTCACGACAAGGAACGTGTGCTTCTATTCAACAAAATCCAGAGGTTGAGACCAGTTAACGACTTTAATTACTTATGCATGTCATTAAGCCTTTGCTGAATAGACAATTGTTGAATTATAAAATGAACAATTCCTTAGATTAGGAGCCTTTGAATTCAGATTATTCTGATCGATTTTAAATGCCCTGTTTGAGGGCGTTGTGATACTATTGTTCAAATTCTGAGGAGCTGGGGTTTTTTAACAGACATCTTCTTTTACGTACGCGCGTTTTCCAATTTTTTCCTGCCATTTTAATTCATATGTATCGCATTTAGACTGCAAATATTTTACATCAACTCAATTTTTAAGCAACATATGTACAGGATAACCCAAATGTTAAAATTAAATTTCGGCGATGCCAAAAAATTATTTACAAATAACATCTTGATGTCTATTATTTTCCATTGAAATGAGAAACATTGAGAAACAAATACATCAATATTCCGTATTTTTCTACCCTTCTATTGTCAACTTATCTCTACAGTTGTAGTGTTTCCTACCCTCCTTTATAAATAAATATAACCTACATGAAGTTTTGGGGTTGGTAGGGCACGGGCTCTGGATTAATATTAAACTCGCCATCATCCATAGACGTCCGCGTCCGGTTTGTGTAGGACATATGACGAAACTGAAATGAAAAAAAAAAATAAAGGTAAGTCTTGTTGTAGAACAGTAATAAAACAGAACAGGTAAAGGTAAGTCTTAGTTTGAAATATATTTTATTCACTGAATTGGAAGTGAAGGTAAGTCTTGTTTTATAACAGAGCTAATATATGTAATAAAACAAAAACATGAAAGGGTAAGTCTTGTTTTATAACAAACCTACTGTAATAAAACGAAAACATGAAAGGGTAAGTCTTGTTTTATAACAAAGCTACTGTAATAAAACGAAAACATGAAAGGGTAAGTCTTGTTTTATAACAAAGCTACTGTAATAAAACGAAAACATGAAAGGGTAAGTCTTGTTTTATAACAAAGCTACTGTAATAAAACAAAAACATGAAAGGATAAGTCTTGTTTTATAACAAAGCTACTGTAATAAAACGAAAACATGAAAGGGTAAGTCTTGTTTTATAACAAAGCTACTGTAATAAAACGAAAACATGAAAGGGTATGTCTTGATTTATAACAAAGCTACTGTAATAAAACAAAAACACGTAAAGGCAGGTCTTGTTTTAGAATTGCATTTTACAAACTTCCGTTGGAGAGAAGTGTTTTTCATTAACTTTGCCTTTCAGAAATTTACAGGCAATAAAGGGTGAATGCTTTTACAAGTAGCTGAAATTGTTTACTGTACTAGAGTTTGAATTGAAACTTTTGAATTTTTGAAAGATACTGCAACGCTTATTATGCATCCGCATCGAAAGATCCGAGGAGTATATTGTTTTGTCCTGTCTGTTTGTCTGTTTATCTGTTTGTCTGCAAACTTTAACCTTCGCCGTAACTTTTGAACCATGAATAAAAGAGACTTCATATTAGGAATGCATACTTCACTAATTAAGCTCTTTCAAATGGCACCAAAGTCAATGACCTTGTGACCTTGACTGTGACCTACTGTATATGCTGAAAATAAGGTTTTTTTTGGAAACTTGAACCTTCGCCATAACTTTTGAACCATAAAAGATCCTTCATGTTTGGTATGCATACATCACTGATTAAACTCTTTTAAATGACACCATGGTCACCTTGTGACCTTGACTGTGACCTATACGCTAAATATAGCTTTTTTGTCGGCTAACTTCTCAAATCACCTTCGCCATAACTTTTGAACGAAGAAAGATAGAGACTAAATATTTGGCATGTATACTTCACTAATTAAGCCCTTTCAAATGACACCAAGGTCAATGACCTTGTGACCTTGACTGTGTCCTTTATGCTAAAAATAACTTTTTGAACTTTTACCATAACTTTTGAACCATGAGAGATAGAGACTTCATATTTAGTATGCAAACTTCACTGATCAAGTTCTTTCAAATGACACCAAGATCAATGACTTTGTGACCTTGACTGTGACCTATATGCTAAAAATATGTTTTTTCAACTTTGTTGCCGCCGGGTGCATAGTGTTTCACAAACACAACTTGTATCTTAAAAATAAATTCTTACATTGTATCAGTATGAATTGTACTTCCATGAACATATTGATCTCTTAAAGTCTTTAATCACTTTATAAAGCCTGTCAGTAAAGGACAGGCGGCCACTTAACAAAATCATCTTTTTTGAGACTTGGTAATACATGTACAATGAATGCAATATATTTTTTTAAAAGTCCTATATTCAGTAAAGGAAAATAAAGAAAACAATGGGATTTGGAGATGCATGCAAGAACCATGAGTTCATAGAGGGTGTACAAACTATGGAAGGTTGATGTAGTTTATAAGTCAGAAGTTCATCGAACGAAAGAAACACTGGGGCCGACTGCCTCGGAGATTTCAGGAGATTTAAGTGATTAAACTTTAATCACTCTCGAATAACTTTTCCGGGGAAAATAGACACAACTTTACCATTCTGCATATTAGTAACTTATTAATTTTAATTCCTTAAGGTTTATAATAATGCCGAATTACGTGCACATGCTTTCGTCGAAAAATTTGACAACCCATACCTCCGGTACTTTGAGTTTTGTGCCCTCTAAAACGAAGGTTGTGATTGGTCCAGAGGTAGAAATTGGTCCGGTAGAATTAACATTGGAGGGATACAGGTCACGAACACTTAGAGCTAGTTCTCCACTCTCCATTCTGATAATTCCAAATCTATGTCAGTAGCTAGTTCAATAGTTTAAATCCGAAAATTGTGCATAATTCATCTTGAAAACCATTCTTCTGTTGAATCACATCTTCACCCATGTTTTATAAGTTACTAGAACTTGTTAAAAGGAATGTGAATCCATGATTCAAAAGCAAGGAGTCTTCCATTACCAAATCACACAGTTGCAAAAGAAGACATGGAATCTATGTTCACTTTGAATACAATCGGTGTACAAATAAACGATTAGATTATTAACCGGAGTGTGATGAATTTCTTTGTTAAAATAAGATAACAAATGGAACAATATTGTAGCCGTATTGTTTTTGCTAAATCACCATTGTTCTAAGCGGCAACCCTTAACAACGCGGACCCTCCGGTCGCTACTATCCTCCACGCTCATTCGGCATACATCTAGAGTTTTCAAAACTGCTGGTGTGTGACGAATGTTAAATATCCTTTATCGAATGACAGTACACAATAGGCTTGTGTTTTATGAATTGATGCATGGTTCGAATTTTATCTATTAAAACATTTATTCCGTTGAGTGCCGGCCTCTTTTGATCGTTAGTCAGTTTACAAGCTTTTCAGCGTTTGGGTAACGTGCCAATTGAATTTATTTTAAAATCACTCTTTGCAAATATTTTGAATACGCTATTTCAGTCTATGTGCATATAGAACAGGTATAAAAGGTACACAGACTTTTATTTCAATATAAATTTTTTAGGACTTTAACACACTTAATACAACTTTAACCAAACTGCAATCGATTTTCCCTAGAGTCCCCTCCCCATGTTTGTTTGGTGTTTGAGTGTGTATTTAGTTCATTGTGCTCAAATTAACCACAAAACAATAGTTCCTCAAACTTTTCATTTTTCTCGTCTTAAAAGTCACTATTAAATATTAAAGGATGTCAACAATGCATGCATTTTTACCGATTGCAGTCATAAAGAAGTACCAGCGTTGCATGTCCCTTAATTCCTTAGACTGGGCTCTGAGATAATCCTTTTAGTTTTTACAGAAAAACCGTTTCGCGATAGATAAGATGTGTTGGTTGATTAATTACTTAGTTTTAACACGAACACTTACAGTGATTCGCATAAAAAGAAATGTTTTGTTGTATCCTCTAACTGCAACATCAAAAAAGATAGACGTCACAGATTTGAATCTTTTGGGGAAGCAAAAACTTATTAACAAACTCAATTCAATTTTTTTAATTCATTATAAAGATTTAATGTAAATGTTAAATAATGTTATTGCAAGATAAAGCATAACATTTTACGATTAAAGTACAAGCATATGTTTTTTAATATAAGATTTTTTTTTAATATCTATTAAGGGGTATTCGTCAGTCTCTTCTGTAGAGTCATTTTGACATTTTCTTGATTTCATGACACGAGCTCCTACAAAACTTTGCTGGTCTACGGACCAATGGGACGGCCCTCGTATATATATATTATAAAACAATCAAGTTCTTTGATATGTTTTAAGGGGGGACCTATGTCCCAAAAGTCTTTGTGTGAAATTTTCAAAACTTTGACATTTCTTTCCTGACCACTTGCTCTTAATTTTTAGGTATTAAAAACAATACCTTTATATGCTTATTTTTACACAGGAGCACGTGCAAAAACAGTGTGAAATGCTAAAAATAGATTATTTTCAGTCATTATTGTTCTACCCCAAATATGCGCTAAAAAGAACCAAAAATGTCAAATCATATTCAAAATCAACACTTATTTAATCTATATGACTTGTATCTTTAAAATGGAGGCAAATTCATTGAAATCCATCCCGCTTGAAAAATTATAATGGAGCACAATGTAAGTATTTCCCCATTTTTCTTGTCGTATTTTTTACAATTCCGACATGCATAACAGGTAATATCTTAAAAAGTCTTTGTGTGAAAATTTTGTAATTCATATTTTTTGAAAGAAATGATTCATCTCTTTATTTCAACAAAGAAAAAAGTATACCTTTATGATAAAATAAACGAGAAATATGACGTTTCCTTTTATTTTTGTACTCTTGTGTCATAAATATTGACCTTTCTGCACTAAAAAAGGGTAAGTAAGCACTGACAAACACCTGAATATAAAATTATTTTGTGGAAAACGAGTATTTTGTCTTGATTAGAAACAATTTAAATAGATAAAAAAAAAATTCTACATTCCATTCATTCTGCCCCCCCCCCCCCCCCCAATTTCCCCGTCAACAACCAATGCCTATTAGAACCTAGGAATGACTTTATACAATAGAATCTACATGTACTATATAAATCAATAAGCAAATATACAAGTGTATACATTTCTTATTTTTTTCTTAGTTTTCTCCAGAAAATCGATCAATGGTAATTATAAAATTAAACATTTTCCCCTGATTTAAGCCGCTTTCTTTCCCGAATTTTATCTCTTTTTTGCACTATTATATCAGCATATTATCGGGGTATTTTTTAACAACAGAAATTGCTATGAATTATCAACCAAAGGAAGAGAATTCTAATATTAACAAACTCCATAAATCAAATAAAACTGTGATTAATGATGAATAAATTTTCCTTTTTGTAAATTTTGTACGTAATTGATTATCAACGATGTTATGCCTATATCACAGTTGCAAAAGTCAACAGGTAAAAACAAACGTCGCTATTGTGATGTCACATAACGCTGCCTTGACGTAGAACGACATAGGTCCCCCCTTAAGAGAATAAGAATGCACTGCAACGGAAGCCCTTTTATGATTTGTGCAATATTGTTAACAGCGTTTTCTGAGAAGACCCAGCATCTCCACCCAATATGCTAACATAATTATTCAATCTGGCTAGACACAGAGGTCAACTGTTTTGTCAGAATGTCGCCAAGTTTCAATAAAAATTGTCTTTGCTCTAAATTTTCTTATTAATCTCCGTTAATAACTGTTCGGACACAGGGTTTCATGGTCAATCGTTGAAATATCAGGTTGGATATGTAAACATATTTATCTTTGGAAATACAACGCTTCATAACAAATTTTAAATTTATTTTAGCAAAAAAAAAAATTGTTGGGTATGATAAAGTACATCTTCATGTGCATCCATCTTTAACATTCTTTGAATATTTATCCACTGTTTGATTTCATTGATGATTCAAATTAAGATTTGTCTGTTTAAAAACCAAGTGCTATATACCACGGACATAATTCAGATAAAGTTTACCTGAGATCAGATATTATCTCAGAATGAAATGGAAGAAACAATGTACTCTTCGATATCCAAACCAAACGAAAGAATACAGATACAAGAAATTTTCCTATTTTATTTAAGGAATGAAGTTTATTTCAACTTATATTATACGATATAACATAACTTGGAGCAGTTCCGCGAAGCGGTTTATAAAAAAGCGTAAAGTGTCCCAAGTTTTGTTATATCGTATAATATAAGTTGAAAAAAGCTTCATTCCTTATAATTTAATTTCAGTGCAGACAATGAGACAATTTTTCCCCTAGAATAAGGATTAACATTGAATAAATTTTAAAAGTAACGTCAAGCGGAGTAATACGTTTTTTGACGTAACTCATTGTGACGTAGGCAAGTTATGTTATACAAAATGGATAAAATCTTTAATCCAATCAAATGACGTTTTACAAGTAAAATTAAATTATTTTACTTTAAATCCACATTCTTAGGACTATGTTAATATTAGGTAAAGTGACAGCTAGATTTATTATGATAAACGTGATGACCAAGTTTTGTTTTGTCAGTTTTCCTTACTTATGGAGAAACATACTTTTCTCCTGCGTATGGAAATAATGTTTCCCAGTTGATTAGCAAGTAGTATACGTTCTACCTACGAATATTTTTTAAAAGAGGCAGGTCTTTGACAAATATGTTGATATTACATATATATCAATATTTATTTAAGTCAACATTCCACAAATTCTTCATTCGATTCCCACATTAACCTTGTATGCAAATATAATATCTGTCGTTAGGCTGAATGCTGAGTATTGATTTACGTTTTTGCATATAAATTGATGGACCATTATTTTAAAACTAAATTGTTTGTTTTCCTGATTTAGACAAAGGGTACATTGTGGAAAGAGGATGCTTACTCTCTCATGGCACAAGATTCCTCTTCTGTTTTCAATTGTTATTGGTTTGCTCATATTTTTTATTGTTTAATTGGACTTTCGAGAATGATCAGCAAGCATTATTTTATTTCATTTCATTACGCAATATGATTTTTCTCTATAGGATAATTGATGTTTTGAATAATGTTTCAATGAAAACAATGCTTAGAAGTTCCTCTCCTTGGTCTTTGGAAGTGCGCGACAAGACAGACCTTCCAAAACTGCCATACAAAACACAAGTTCGGGCCATTAACCCCCGCAGTTGGTATGTCTGGTGTTTGCCTGGGCTGTTTAGAAAGATTTACCGCCTTCGTCAAAGAGATAACGGTATTTGCAATCAAAATATAAAACTTCGCGTTTTTATATGTGCTCTTTTAGCAAGGGTTCTTATCTGGTAGTTTTCAATCGATTTAAGAAAACTTTTGACATGGTGGTTATTTAACATGTGTTCTAAATGGCATGATATTTCTTCTGTGCGATCTCCTTCACCTGTTTAAATGTTTTACTGAATTCAGAATACTTGAAAGCTCAGAAAAGAAACTTAATATATACTTTTCTCTCAAGCAACTTTAAAGGGACATCCGCCAATTAAACATTTTAAAGAAATAAACGAGAGATTATGCTTACTTTCCTTATTATTACCATCCAGAGTTTATTATCGTGTTTGGTTAAGCGTGTAATGAAATCTCATCCATGGAACTGAAGGACTCTTTAAATCTTAACCTTAATACGATTTCTTCATTAGTTTATTACATACACTGAACGTACCCCGACAACACGTATCATAATAAATGTGGAATTATTCTTTTTTTTAAGATATCAAGATAATGCACAGTAGTTTTCGAGATTTATACGCGTGTTATTTTGATTTATTCGTTTATATGGCATTTCTGTTTTACCAACTGTTAACATTTTTCACGTGTAAAGTACATGCAGCTTTAAAATTGCTTTTTATTGGTGTTCTGATTCTGAGATTTTTTTCAGCCAATCTTCTTCGTGGTCCCGCATATTTCAGGTCATGACTGATAGTTTTTTTCTGCATATTATGCTTAGCTATATACATATATAATTCCTCCACTAAAATATGTAACTGGCTTTTATGTATGATATTCATGTCCTTTAGATAATTCCAGGCATTCATTCTGAAGACAAATAAGTTTTAACATACAACCATCTGCTAGTGCCAGCATAATGATACATTATTAAATGAAATATATATGGAGATAACGAACAAAATTCAAGCTCGAAAGTCCAATAAACAATACAAAAAAGGAGCAGAGCAAACACGGACCTCCAAAACATCAGAGGTTGAATCAGGTGCCATCAAGAAAATATTCTACAGAAATTTCTACAGAATACGAGTAAGCCAGATTTGTGAGTACCTTAGATCCGGGAGTGGTGAGGAAGGTATTGTGCCGTGAGGGAAGGTCCGGGAACATGCTGTGTGACTTCTGTAACTCACAGTCCGGACATCGGGGGTCATATAACACAGCCTTAGAGCTCTCCACCACTAGAAACGCCTCTCTAGCATCCATTGTTATGGAGACTGATTTACAATTCCAAAGTTACACTTTGTTCACTAATATTGTATATCCTTCACAGAGGTGAAAATATTTTAAACTCCATGTAGCGACAGAACGAATAAGTAAATTGACTCTATTCAAGCTTCATTTAAAGTTTTATGAGACACCGAATTTTTAATTTCTAAACGAATTTGGACCCGTCCTTTTTCTGCTACTCAAGGTATTGCAACATTCGGTCTGGTTAATGTGTTATTGGCTGATCTTTTATTGAACACTTTGAGATGACTGCACAAACCAAAGAAAAATACCACCCTCTTTCTTGGCGAGATTAATAACTTTAAGATCGAAAACCGATTTTTTAAATCACGAGAGCGTCTTCTTAGCAGTGGTGTTTTGACTCTTCTATCTAATGGTGGCATAATAATCCTTAAGATATATAAATCGATGTTTGCTAATCTCCGTCTTCATATGAGCTTACATTGATCCGGTACCTACCTCAATGTTATGAAAATAGCACCACAAAAAAAGAAACGAGACCCCACCCTATTTTACACCTTAACTAATCGGTCGTCATCATATGAGTAAAAAAATTTGGAGAGGGACGTTAAACAACAAAACAAAACGTAATTGGTCATCGTCGCAAACCACGGCCAAAATGTACGTTCCTCTCCCATCGTAGGAGAGAGCTATATACGCGGACTCCGGACCATGGCTTGAGACGATGGTAATCGGTCTGCTCCAAGATTAGTATTCTATAAAACATTTGGTTGTATTAAGGCGTAATCATAATGAGGAAATATTTACACCCCGTTGTTTTCTACAAACAGCAAAGCAATTTTAATCAAAAGTTTTATTTGCAGTTGCTCTAATGTATATCTCCATGAACAATTGGTTATTTTTCAAAAATATATATTATCCTGTTTTTATTACATTTCGATATCCTCTATCCCTCTCAAAATGCTGATAATTTTTGTCTTATGAAGTATGAGGAGTAAAGAATAGAAATGCATTCAAAGTGGTCTCAAATTACATATTTTTAACTTCATCAAATTTAATAAGTCTCAGATACAGTTTGATGAATTAAATTTCTAAGAGATACACACTCAAAGGAAAAGTAGTCCTTTAAATCAAGGCCCTAATTCGTTTTCTGAGT
This sequence comes from Saccostrea cuccullata, assembly GCF_032062105.1. Lineage (NCBI taxonomy): Eukaryota > Metazoa > Mollusca > Bivalvia > Ostreida > Ostreidae > Saccostrea > Saccostrea cuccullata. The sequence goes on along the minus strand of NW_026927697.1, from coordinate 108,946 downwards.
CACGCCTTCGCACTAGAATTCTATACCCTATTTATGATAAATCGATCAGCAACTTTCAAATAGTATTTAAATCGTTTAAACCACTTTAAACTTTTCTTACCTGAGTTAGGGACCCGGTGTTGCGCCATCTGAGATGGTGTAATTAACTATCTGTTATATTATCGTAATGATAACGGGATTTTGGAATAAACAATGAATTAAACCAATACCACTTTACACTTTGAGGACTATATATACCTCGACACATGCTACAATTGATTAATTAAAATTTATTAAATACCTGTCATCCTGTTTTATAGACGGAAGATTACATGTACGTATATTGGCTTTAAAAATTGTCCAAAAAAAATTGGCACCCGAGTTTTGAAACACCATTTAGATCAGCGTTTTAATACATAGTATAGAATTACAAAAGCCTTACTCATTTCATTATTTTGTGCATAAATAAACAATTTTTCCCTCGGGATTTTGTGACCATCATACGTTTTATTGGTGACATTTTAACCCGTGACCCCGACAATACTTTAATCTGACACGGCGAGACTGACCACTTCTAATATCTCAATTGACACAAATCCCCATAACTCAAGGTACGGACCTTTCTGACTAAATTTAGGTATATTAACCAGATCTACTTATTTGAAAAGAAACAAAAATGAATCTTTTCTAAAGTTGACCATTTATAAGCATTCAGGTAATGTATTGAAAGTAATGTTTTACTGTGAATTATAACTGTATAATCATACATGTGTAGAGCCTATTGATGAGAAAAAATGTTACGCAATTATAGTTAGCTTGTAAATTAACATCAGATTCTTTAAGTGTTTTCTGGATGTATACGATATATTTTATAAATTATAGAGTAAAAGCAGATTTCTGTTAAGATATTTTGATTCAATCGAAGCATATAAATAGTTCTTCCATTGCAAATATGAACAAGAAAAGTTTTACAATGTTATTTTTCTTTCATTGAAATGGTTATTTACAATATTGCAACAAAAAACTCCAACAACAAAGTTGCAGCTCATATTGCTTTTATAATTTAATTAAAAACAATTCAAAATACATATCAAGATTCGCTTCCATTCGAGTTTGTTATTTAAAATTTATCGGACAAACGTGAAAAAAAATATTTCCTTTAAAGATTTGTTTAATACATCCCCTCTAATAAAACTGCAAAGGTAAAAGTGATGATTGAATCTTACAAAGAAACCTGGAATTCTTTTATCAATAATAACCCGTTATTATACAGAGAACTAGATTGAAGAAATCTGTTTCTTTTATTGACAATCTTGTATATAGAACACGCCGGGGATTAGATTTGTGTATCCCCGCGGGAGGCGATAGGGATTACTTATAGAGACCTCAAAGACTTAACATGTCTATTTCATTTTATCAAAGCAGACCAGATATATTACCTGTGTGTATGTAAACAGCAATTGATCTGAATTGGGGGACTACCTGGTTGTTTAGACTGTTTCTATTACCATATTCTGATACACTTTTTGACCTTAAGGAGTTATTTGCAGTCAGTAAATTTTTCAATTCTTATATCACTTATCTAAAGTTCGCATGCTTAATTTATCAATTTCAGTTTAATGACTGCTGACAAAGCATAAAAACGTTCAAAAGACCTATAGTATATTAGTATTGTTGCACTCGTACATAGAATATAAGCATGACTGCACAAATTCAATCAAAATACAATGTCCCTGTGTGAGATAGATAACTATATTACATACCGTGGGGTGAGGCAAGCTTCTTTTGGACTCGGATCGTTGTAATGGCGCTGACTCGCTAACTTTGGCGATTTCCAGAGAACCATTGGAGTGTCTGTCCATAGACGTATGGGCTTTGAGAGGTAGCTGATTTCCATTTGGTTTAATCGGTCCCAGAACTTCCCTTTGACTCAAGATGCTTTTGGTTGATCTGTCCGTGTTAGACGCGTCCTTTCTTGACAAAATTTCGTTGTCTGTCGCTGTTGTTGGTTTCGCTCGAGATGCCTCTGAATTAAGATATGCATAAGGTGTTATACTAGAGCCCCGAAGAGTTACGTATGTCGAACGTGAAATAGAGTCTGTGGTCATTGTTGTGGGGGTATCACTAATGCTGCTGGCTGGAAGTCGAATCAGCGGCGATGGAAGTTTAGGCGGGCGCCTGCGCAATCCATACTTCGGTGTCTTGATGCTGGCAGTAGCTCTGTTTCCAGCGTTCATCCAATCAGTGACGTCATCTCCGAACTTGAAGGCAATGGACGCTATCCTCTTTTGAAATGGTGTGCTTCTATTCTTTTTCAATATCTTTATTCCTACCGAAGAATCCATACTTTTATTTGTTTCCACTTCCATGGTAAATCACAAATTCAGATCGATTTTTATGTACCAGAATGCTCCTGAATACCGACAAACCACTTGTTTAACATGTGCTTCATTTTAAATCCTTTTGATATACATCAATGAGAAAAATTTTAAATCTCACTGAAAAATTGAACGCAAGGATGTATGAAGACTGCCTTTAACAGAACATATTTCACAAACACACCTAATGCATAAAGAGAGGGCAAGTATTACTAAGGATTCAAACAAAGCCAAATAATCGTAAAGATACAAATATTAGGGGATTTTTTACAACTGGATTAAATTTGTTAATCGGCTTTTTCGTTGGCAAGCGCCTTCCCTAAATACGCATGCGTGATGGAGGTTACCTACAGCTTCGATCTGGAAGGCGTTTGCCTGTACCAAGTCCTATGTATATATGTGGCATTGTTGACCCTGATATTAAAGGTAAATTTACATTCAGTTATCAGGAACAAGAGCTTAAAAGCGGCGTTTTCAAGTCGTTTTGTGAGAAGTCTGCCAGCTATTTACTACGGCTTTTACTTTTTAAATCACTGTTTGACGTTTTTATTGTGCATTCAGAATTATTAGGCATTGTTATTGTGAATCCATGTTGACGATTTATTTTGCACTGTGGGGTGATTTTTTTTAACACCATCAATCGAAATGTAGACATTTAAGATAGTCCAGGCGACAATAAAAATGAATATTTTGCTAGAAATCACTAGTGTGATAAAATTCTTCTAAAAGACAGAACAGAAACACACGCAGAATGAGATCACAAGGAAGTCAACATATAAATAAACAAATGTATCTTAACCATAAATGACCACAAAGCATTAAAACGGACTAAGGACAGATTATACAAACAAACAAGTTCTGTTTGTGAGACAATGATTCCCCCGTATGACAGCAAATGGCGAGGGCTGAAATTTCATATGCAAGTTAAACTCCAAGGTCAAGGTTGAAAGGTCAAAATTGTTGGTACCCAAAGGACGGTCTTGTCACAGGGAATAGACCTGTGAAATATAAAATCATTAGTTCTATTGGTTCAAAAGTTATGATCAAGGTTAAAGTTTTTTTTTTAATGAGGACCAAACTACTCTTACGTCAAGGTCAAAATGTAAAATATTATACACCAAATGAAAGGGCTTGCCACAAGAAATATACCTGTGAAATATCGAAGCCCTAGTGATAACGATTCAATTTTATAAAGGTTAAAGATTTTTAAAAAGTGGTCCTAACTCAAGGGTCGAGGTCAAAGGGTCAAATATTTGTATACTGGTGTCTCATAATATCGCGGTACTTAATCCTTTTGATTATAAATTGTTACTCCAATTTTTTACTTTAACTTTCATCAAATACTATCCATAAACCAATCTATGGCCTAACTTTTTAGTGTCAAATTATTTCTCAAGTTTGCACTGTTTAATTTGTTGTCTATTTTTAAAACGGGAAGTCTTATTTACCTCCTAAATTGTAGAGTCTCATAGTATCACGGTATAGGAAAACATGGAAACTTGTGGCTGACATGGACTTCAATTTTTATTTTTATATTTACGGTGTAATTCTACATTAAAAGTAAACATTTATACAAACCAAAGACTTTCGAAACATGAACTTTATTCTGGCTTTTACTAGGGTATAAAATCATTGATCTAAATATGATATAAACGGTAATGGAAATCTGTAAAATTACGTTTGATTTGAATAAAAAATTACTGACACATGTTCCATACTTTTGAATCGTCACAAAAGTTTACATTCGGACGACAAACAGATAGTTTTTAACAGAAAGGATATGAGCTATGTATCTGGATTTTTGGAACATACCGCGATACACTGGAACCCGCGATATAATGAGAAGCGAGTATATACCAAATGAAAGGTCTTGTCACAGTTAATGTACACCTGAAGTATAAAAGCCCCAACAGCCATTATTCTATAGTTAAAGTTCAGAAATTTTTTAGTCAAAGTGGGTCAAACTCCAAGGTCAAGGTCACGAGGTCTAATAAGGTGGTACCAAAGGAAAGGTATCGTCACAAGGAATACACCTGTGAAATATGAAACCCATAGTCCTACACACTCAACAGTTGTGGACAAGTGTATATTTAGCAAGTCCTATGGTCGATACCATAATCTAGTCAGCAAATACATTCTACCATTAAGTCGTAATCTGGCTCACATATTGTTAGGTAATAATTTGATATTGTCTAAAGATGATTCTGTCAGCCCGATCATGACAAGGAGAACACGGGAGGTGTGAACGATTGAAAAATGAACACTTACGCCTCCATTGCACCTGATCATCCCCCTTATGTTTTAGAGGCATCGGTTTGCTCTGCTCCAGATATTAGCATATTGTTTTATAGCTGACAAAGTCTTACAGACTCACAGGCAATCAAATAAAGTCTACACACAAATTTTACTGGTATACACCACTTTCAAATTCAATATATACCGGGCTTGTCCTTGTCTACAAAATTTTGTCTCAACATATAAGCTCAGTTTTGTACATGTCTTAAGATCATGTCTATACATGTAAGTTTCCGTCTTTTTGTCTGTTCCCTAACAAACATTTACTATAGTTACTTTGAAACCTTAGTAAGTTTTTGTTAGGGAACAGAAATATTCAAGTTTCATGGTTACTTTGATACTATCGGTTATGAAACTTTACTCTAGAACTTTTTTGAAGATTTTGAGCCCTGATATATCGTGAATTACATACTATCAATTATGTCAATTTATGATAAAATATGTCTATATACAAGAAATAGCTCATTTTAATATTAGAAAAGGTTCAATCCATCAAGACATTACCTGTTACCCTTCACAGAATAATGTCTTAGGTCTCTGTATCCATTAAAAGAAAACCTCAGCATGATCATCTTTAGGGATGCCCCAAAGACACCGATGAATATCATTTCCCGTTAGATATACATGTATGACATTGTACAATCTTCCTTTAATTGTTTTCATGTGTTTGGGGAATAAAAAGATATCACAAAAGGTGAGATAATCCAGTTGAGTGAGGGAAAAGTTGTGTATACCATCTTTTCTTCAAAATCTTATTTATTTCTCCAAGTTTATATGCAGCTGCGTTGTAAGGCAATGGAAAAATATCCTTGTCGCCAATATTTGGATTTCCTTTGCAGGAAATCTCCTTTACTTTCCTTAGTGCAATTCGAACCTAAAAGTAACCATTGTTAGTCCTTCATTTGGATGTATGTACATGTTTGAATGGAGGTCTTTAAATACAAAAACAAATAAAACATGTTTTGAGCCGTTGCTTCTCTTTATTATAATTAATTGACAGCTTTTTCTTTGATTCCACGTTTTTCATTATTGATCTGATTTTTTGGCTATAAAAAGTGCACCTGTTTTGTCATTTATCAAGCAGGTTTATCAAATCTTCTATTTGTTAAAACATTTGCTTTTAAATAAATTGTTGGCACATTTAAAGCGAGTTTTCTTTAGGGAATTTGTAAGAAAATAGGGCACAAATCTGATAAAAATATTTCTTTCCTTTGTCATAATTCTACAATTAAGCAATACATGTGTTTACATTCAGTGTAATTTTCTTTATGAAATCCATTAGAAATCCATGACGTTTAAATCTCTATAACACACGCGAAACCTTGTCACCGCGCGTTAGAATACACAGTAGGAACTTTATGCATTTTCAATACTTTATGAACACCAAAATGTACATTGTTTGACACAATTTAGTTTGAAAAAAAAGAACCCTGTTGAATTAACGTAAAAATACAACAAATGTGCATTTGAAATCAATTTGTCACTTTTTCTTCCCTCGCAATGTTCGTTTGCGTTATTTAACTTTACGAAGTCTCAAACGTCACAAACGGTTCTTACGTCTATAAAGCACACCAGTTTTGAAGGGCGCTAAATTCACATTAAAGATTACCGAAATAAACAATTATGAAGAGGAAGAATTAAAGAATGTAAATATAAGTATTGAATTCATATTTTGGGATGTCTTCGGTCCTATAACACACCCAGCACGGCCAGGACCCAAATGTACATTTCTGGTGTTCTAGAGTATTGAAAATGCATAATTGTACAATGTAATTTGAATGTCGTGGATTTCTAATGGATTTCGTAAAGAAAATTACAATGAATATAAATATAATGCTATGTTAATTAAATGTTCCGTTTCTTAACAATGTCTTTTCATGTAAATCTAGCATTTTCTGATAAATGTGACACATACATTGATGTTTTGGTGTACCCACAAAATTTAATCAACGAGATCGACTGTTATATTTAACCTCTCGTTTTTTGCTTCTGAATTGCTGAATCCATCTGAAAAGAATAAAGCATTAAAGATCATAAAATTAGCTTTATATAAAAGTCATATACGCTCTTATTTTCATATTCTTGGCAGAGATCATTTATAAAAAGTTTTCAGCTCAGTGTAGTGACGATGCTTACTTTAAAAGTGAATTTCTTTGCGATGACAAAGGGAAAATTCATGGGGTTTTCTGTTTTTAGAAGCCCTTTAAGAGAACTTTTCAAATGTGAAAAAATAAAATCAAATGCCTCAACAGTTTTTATGACATACTGTACATTGCTTTACTTATTGAACGACCCTCGTAAATGTAGTTAACTATTGTAAAGTATATTGTACAATGTAGTTAACTAAAGTTCTTTTTTGTTAGAGTTAAATTACGTTCTTCTTTATGAAGTGCAGTGCTTGCCTGTCCAAGTTGTCATCTATAAGCTCCAGCCCTTTTCTATTATAGCCACTGTGCAGCTCTTGTCTTTTAGCACCAGCTCTTGTTTTAGAGCTCAAGAATTATCTTTAACTTTCATCTTTTCATCTTTTATTTTATAGCTCCAACAGTTGGCTATAAACTCATCTTGTCTTTACCTCAACCTCTTGGTATACACAAGAGCTTAAATTAAAGACAAGATTAGTTTAAGTTATCGTCTATGAGCTCTTGGTCTTTTCTTTAAGTCCCCGCTCTATTAAAGTATGTAGTCTTTGTTTATTAGATGAAGTTTTTTGCCTTTTAGTCCCAACTTTCCAGTCTTTATCGATAAGCTTGAGCTCTTTAAGTTCATTCTCTGCTTAAAGCTCAGACTCTTGTCTTTTAACTTCATTACCGATACTTGTATTTTATGTTTCAACATGCCAGCTTTTGAATTAAACTTGTCTTTAATGACAAATGATACAACAAACTTTTGTTATAATTCCTTGAAATAACAACATTTGTTTTATTTATATTTAATTTAGTAAAATTAAATTATTAAGTTTAACCGCACAGATTTAGATTTTTTTATTCAAATTTTCACAATAATAGGATTTTAAGTGACAAAAATTATTAATTAAGATTAATAAGGATGGTTGCAGAAAGTTTGGGATTTTGTTCATCGCAGAAAGTTTACAAATTCTTAATATTTAAGAGATTTATTAGCCACATAATTTACGAGTACATTCAAAATAGGTCAAGAAATATATACCAATTCAAGCTCCCATATTTTTGTTTGTATCATCTTGTATATGTGTTTTTGGGAGGCTCATAAATTTTTTTCCGTATATTTTTATTGAGAGAGAGAATGTTGATTCTTATTTATTTATTTTATTTTATTTTATTTGTTTATTCAACCAAAATGTTTTATTTTATTTTATTTTATTTATTTATTCAACCAAAATGTTTTGCTCAATGAAATCAATAATAATCAATTATGCACAAACTTTTTTTAACAAATATTTTCACTTTGGAAATTCAAAAAGCAAAAACATTATGACGAAACAGGAATGCCAAAAATAAATAACAAGCAAAGGAAACAATGAAATCAACGTTGCGGAACAGCTGTCATGTTCGGCAGTTTTATACACAATGGGCGCGGGACCTCACCCATGCTCTATAAAACTACTATATAACAATGATATCGTCTTTGGTGTCAAGGTAAAGCGGAATTTTACACTTGTCTGCATAATTAAAATAAACGTAAATTAAAAACATAACACACGTTCACAGAGAAGTGTATGGTCGAGTTATAGCCGCTGCTTGTCCTATTACGCATCCAGCAGTATACACAAAAGCGCTACGCATCATTTGCTGCACACGATATTGATTAGAGGAACAATAGCCATGGAGTATAGATGATGTCGGAGAAGAAGAAACTCAAATTGCGCTTGTGAAATGTACAGCAGCAATGAATCAGAAAGGAATTTTAAGTGTTGTTTTCACAACAGGTAATGTATGATAGATGCATATATTTCTGCTTTATAATATAAAAAAAATATTGATGCAACAATTTATAATTTATTTTCATGCTTGGAAAAATGTATACTTTCTTTTGCAATAATTGACATGGTACATCATTTTCTAGAAATTTCGATCCATTGTCTACCAAAAGTGCCATAAGTTCTTTTTTAAAAACCCGGCCCCCAAATCCCCAAAAGTAATTAATCGTCTCATTTTCAGTGACACAATGACTCGAGGAGATGCCCTAGATTCCATCTAATGTTTTGGCGATAAAGTTCGCTGGATCCGCGTTACAGATAAAGCGCTACAAATCTAGCAGATTATCGATCGATAGACCCAAATGTTATTACTACCAACTTTGAAACAAGTCTTCCATTAACTGAATTCCCAAACGCGAGTTTCTCGATTGAATATTTCATAAGATGAGTGAATCATAAAAAAAATATTCCATTAAATTTACATCACTTTTAAAATTATAATATCCCTAAAACAGTGGTTACAATTTGTTTAGGGTCCAACGAAAATTTGTTCATTGATTATACATGAGCCAGATATTTGTTTAATGGTTTAGGAGTATAAACATATTGCACTACGTAGATGCCATTTATAATATCACATTTAAATTCATTTTGTAGGTATTTTAGCAGTGACAGCTGTTGCATTAGATCATGACATATCTAAAAGAGAGACATCAACAAACAACGTCACCACGTACAACGCTATCTATGGCTATAAGGAGTATAAAGAACTTAATCCAGACAAAGGTTTGTTACAGGAACCGACAGGAGTAGATCATGTTAGAAGCAACTGGTCGGTGTGCAATGCCTTTTTTCTTGGTGTTAATTATGAAGAGAACCACATTTTTTATCATGAAAATGATTAGATTGTGTGTTCTGGCTTGCTTGTGCCATACTTGTTTACTTGGCAATTGGCAGAAAATGAAACAATAATTAAGTGTTTGAAACACTACTTCTATTTACATGTCATAGTTACGATGACTGATTCATTAAAATTACATAAGATAGAGGTCTGCTTAATTTTAAGTTGTCGAAAACGTATTAAAATTCTGAACATATTCTGAATGCTAATTAACAAATAAGAGAATGATGCTGTCATTACCAATGCCTCTCAGATTTAACAACTGCACATGTCTTGAACATCGATTTTATGTTTTCCTGGATAAAGTTTATTATACTTTTGAGCGTTACGCGAAATTGTAATGGTGCCTCAGAATTCTTAAACTTAATTGAATACCGCTATGAATTCTGGCACTTTAGTTGTCTCGAATACAGAATCTCCATTTTGTATGTGCACAGAACACAGATATTCAGTATGACACAAGGAAATGAGATGGTATATTAATGACTCTATACATTTATTGTATATAATCATTACCTCGGCGTGCAGATAAATATTTGCTGATGAATTGCAAAGGCAATCGTAATTGTAGAGCATGTACATGTAACAGGCATGTTTATTAGCAGGAAAAATAGGCAAAATAATTCTGGAACTAAAAAAATATCTCATATTCTATTTAGTTGAAAGTATCCAGATTACATATAGTAATAATATAACAAACCAAATTTCTATAAGGAAAAAACATCAGTATTAAACAGTTTTATGTGCAGATATAAACGTCATAATCCAAAATCTTGGCTTAATACGCAGAATATTGGGATGGTCAACACTCTATGTATGTATTTCCAGGAACGTACATGTATGTGCATTTCTGCATGTTATAAATGTTGTTCTTCTGGTTAAGTGGAATGTGATCACAGGACAAATCCCATAATTTACATCCCAATAAAGGTGTTAAAAACTTTTTCTTGAATATGATTTTTAAAAGTGACTGTTTGGTAACTTAATATTGTATTTGTCACTCTGAAGATATATCCAAAACATATTCAAATATTGGGTGCAATTTATCAACAATGAATTTCTGAAGTGAAAGCAATATGTGTGTGAGACAGTGATACACCTGTACGGTAGCAAATGTGATGGTTGAAGCTTCGCAGATGCAAGTCAAACTCTAAAGGCCAAAGGTCAAAAAATATTATATCCAAAGGGAGTTTTTGTCACATAGAATACACTGTACTCTTGTAAAATATTAAAGTCCTGGTATAAACTGTTGAAAATTTATAGCCAATGTTTAAGTTTTTTTTTAAAGAAGGTCAAACTCTTAGATCAAGGTAAAAAGGTAAAAAAAAAAATTAAATACCAATTCAAAGGTCTTGTCCCAATAAATACACATGTGAGTTTTGAAGGACCATCAACTGTTTAAAAGTTGTGGCCCAGGTTAAAGTGTGTTTTTTTTTTTTTTGAAGTGGGTCAAACCCCAAAGTCAAGGTCAAGAGGTTATATTTGGTGGTTTCCAAAGATGTCTTGTCAGAGGAATAGACTTGTGCAATATGCATGTCATAGCACCACCAACTCAAAATTTATGGTCAAGGTTAAAGTTTTTGCTGACAAACAGACAAACATTTAAACGGACAGACAGACGGACGGACAGACAGACAGGTCAAAAACTAGTTGTCCTCGAATTTTCGATTACTCCGGGGCATTACAAAACATACTGTTTAAGTTCTTTACAACAAAAAATGTCTTGTGACCTTGTGTTTTATCAACTGTGTAAAGAAAGAAAGTTTCATTTGACTTAAAGCAAAACATAAAACTGGACAAAGATTATCTGTAGACAGTGCTCATTTGAGAAACAAGTCGTGGGGAACAAATTCATAAAGACTGAATAATATGAGACTATGCATGAAACCCATAGTTGTTCATGTATATGTCAACTTTATTTCGTATGAATATCAAAATACACTGAAAATATATGAGTGCAAATCGGTAAAGTCTGAATTTTTTGGGCGACTAATTTTTTCAGCCTGTACTTTTCGGGGACAAGTTTAAATTAATATTGTGATCTGAACTTTTAAACAAATACATGTAGCTGGAGTTGTTGTGATCTTATTTACTAAGCATGAAACTGTTAGGAGCGAATTCACATACCCTGCATGAGTATGCATATAGCGTTGTATGTAGGAGAATGATTCATATTACCAGAATTAAGAGGAAAAGATTTACTTGCTATATCTGATTGTTTTAAAATCATTGGCTTATTTTTCTATGCTTACCCTCAGAATAAACAATACAGTAAATAACGAGTAACAGCGATTATGTCCAACTGTCAGTTGTGCGTTTGGAATTAGTCGAGTGTTGCTTTTATTGTCACTGCCACTCAGTCGGTAGAGCGCCCGCTCAGTGACTTATGGTTGTGGATTCAACCAAACGGATGCGAATAAAGTCGATGAAAATGGGTGGCAATAGTACTCGTTAGTGCTTCGGATGAGACCTTAAATATAAAGGCCCCATGTCATGACAGGCGTTGGCACTTTGAAGATCGCTGAATGCTTAATGATCCTGATCTCAATTTACATGTACCGCCCTTCACCGGTATAGTGACGTCTTTGTATGCATCAAAAGTTCACGGATGGAATGTAAAACAACATCCAATCAATCAATAATACCATGAGTACGAGAACGATTGAATGCTAAAACAAAACAAAAAAAAACAGAAGAAAAATGTTAGCATCGCGGAGTTATCGAAATAATTGAAGAATAAGGACTTTCCGAGTACAAAAAATAAACACTTGAAAGGTCAGTGAAATATTTTTAAAGCTTTCATATCGTAAGCGCAAATTTTATCAAAACGAGATTTGATTCAGAATTTTCCCGCTTTTTCTTTTATTTTTCAATCAGATATTCAGTATTATACAATAAATAGTGCATCTTTTGAGGAGAACAGATGAAATTGACACCCCTGGGAAAACCGTTGTCAACCTCACCTCCGCTGACGTGGCGATTGAAAAATTTCTCCTCGGGTGTTGATTTCCGCTTTTTTACTCCAAAACATGCTCTACTTATATAATTGCATGAAGTTTTGATGTACATTTTCATGTAGCATAAGGTTAGGAGGGATAAAGTAATGTAGTCTGTAATTGAAACAAATTATAGAGCATGAAGTTATAGGGAACAAATTCAAAAAGCATGAAGTGATTGGAGACAAATACATGGGACCTCAAGTTGTATGGGAGACAAATGTATATAGCATATATCCTGAAGATGTTCGAGACAAAATAATATAGCCTGAAAATGATGGGGGCTTTTTCATGTAGTCTGATATTGGGGGATCGGGGGCAAATTCAGAAAAAGTTGTGGGAGAAAAATATTCATATTGTGTAATGTGGTGGGGACAACCCTAATCGTCCTTCCTATATCCATTACACAGATATATGGTAGTTTAGGCAATAAATAAAAGATATGCTAAATCTGCATGAATAAGTACATGTAAATACTTTTCTGAATCAATATAATTTAAATACTATAAAAAGTGCTAACCCTCAAAATTCCTGATAACCTATTTTTTTATTTGTAGAACCGACCTTATGTTTTGACAAGAAAGGTGTTGATGTGAATGGGTCAGTATTCAATAACTTTACGTGTCCACTTCCTGCTCATGACACAGGACTGACCGACTGCTGTAACAATACCTGCTGTAGGCCAAAGGTTGTCAAGAAAAGCGGCGCGGAGGATACATCGGTGTATGTACCTATAGCTAGGATAACTCACTAGGAATAGGATTGATTCTGAAAAGTTAAATACACTGTATACATATTTGCTTATTTGAGTTGTTTATTTGGTTCATTTTTCCGAAAAAAAGAATTTTTAAAAATGTTAAAGCATTTGTAAACTTATTATGATAAGCTTAATATATACATATACAGTGTATTTGAGAACTCCTGAAAGAGAACACTTAAGATCATACGCAACGTAGTTTGAATTTTACTGGGTTCTTCCCTGGAGTTGAAGAGTTCCACTATATGAAGGACCTGTGTGCAATATTTTTATTGTCTATATATGGATATATGGATTTGTACACCTCTTCTAAAACAATTTTTGACGAAAAAATCTGGAATTTATGTTTTGTAATACTTGTACATTTTTCTTTGAATAATGCCAAAATTTTCAAAATTTGATATCTTGTTAAAACCCCTGGTAACGCATGCTGATTTTTTGTCTAAGAACATGTAATGGTATTATAAGTTTAAATTTAGAATATCTTGAAAAATTATCAGTAGGAAAGGTACCTTGCGTATGTCCTTAAAAGACTTGTTTTAAGAGGAGGAAAAATGAATGAAATATAATTTGTCTGAGAAAGGTGCTGGTGTGTGCTATAGGGATGAGCTCCTGTACTGAAATGTGTCTAGCACTTTTGCTGCAAGAGAGTGTTGGGGAACTGTGCTGTAGAGATACCTTTCTGTATTATAATTTGTTTAACACTGTTTCGGTCAGAATAGTAGTGTGTTTGCTCTAAGGATAACTCTTTGTAGTATAATTTGTCTAGCACTGCTACAGTGAGAATTGTGGTGACCTGTGCTGTAGGGATAACTCTATGTATTGTACTTTGTCTAACATTGTTGTATTGAGAATTGTGGGGCCCTGTATTTTTAGGATAACTCTCTGTATTATAATTTGTCTAGCATTGTTGTGATGTGAATAATGTTGATGTTTGCTGTATGGATAACTCTCTGTATTATAATTTGTCTAGCACTGTTAAAGTGACTATAGTGCTGTAGGGATAACACTCTGTATTATAATTTGTCTAGCACTGTTGCATTGAGAATTGTGGTGACCTGTATTGAAGGGATAACTTTGTATTATAATTTGTCTAGCACTGTTGCTGTGACTATAGTGGTGGTCTGTGCTGTAGGAATTAGTGTCTGTATGGTCCTGTACTGCTGTTGCTGCCAGAAACGACCCGGAATCCATGAGGGAAAACTTGTCTGGATCAAAAAGAAAAAGGACAAAATTGGTTTGTATTGCCTGAGATGGCAGTTTTTTAAAGTCTTCTAAAAGTGATGACTAAAATATTGTTTGCTATTTTCTCACCAAAACTGAAGTATATGAACATATCTCTATATTCTACGTTATTCTAAATTTTATTGCCGCCATACTTTCTCTAAACTCTTATTCAGATATTTTTGAGTGAATTTTAAAAAGATCATTTTAAAGTGTCATGTTGTAAATTTTACATTTACTGCAACCCAGTAAATTCAAAATTTACAACATGACAAAAGCATGGGTTCATTCCAAGATCCATTTTGAAGGTATTAACTTATCAATACTATTTAAAGAAAAACATTTCTGAAATGTACCCAACGGATTTCTTTAAGAACCCTCTCTACACCAGTACAAAATGTTTTTGTTTTTTTGGATATTGAGAAAATATATTCTATAAAGGTGTTAGTATTGAGCTTATTTATATGATTTTCAACATATGGTGCGTGGCATTTACCCCCAGGAAAAATATTTAAACACAACACAGTATCAGTGAATAGATATCACTGTTGTTTACTTCCATACAGAAAATACATGTAAATAACATGTTCAATTAATTTATCTTGGCCTTTTAAAATGTTAATACCTGAATTGATTACAGATTGTGTAATAAACTGTGAATTTCTAATTTTAAGAATTTAGATCGAAGGGCAGGTCACTCTAACTGCAAAAAAAATACCATAGAATCAGAACTCTTTAGTGTGCAGTGTAGATAGGGTTCTTAAGATTGGTTTTTTTTATAATTTAGTTTATGAAGAGGGTGGATTGACGCCGGATGCTGGGAGTCCTGATAAGGATAATGAGGACGAAGAAGTGCTGGGGTTTGTTTATGCTCCGGATGAGAAAGGTCACGCCGATCACTCTCGTGAGTTTGTTGTTGCCAATTCTTTCTCAGCTTATCAATCTATAAAACCGCTATCAATTTGATTATTATTTACCTTTCTACTGACATTTTTGTTCAAAGATGAACTAATGTTATTCATAAACCAAGTGGATTTTTAAAGAAATTATATTTAATCGTCTTTTACCAGTCGAGAAGCCTCTAGAAGTAGACACACCCACTACCCAGAGAAGGATACTGCCCGAGGGTAAAGAGAAGAACGGTGGGGTGGATAAAGCTGAGAGAGATCTGACGATTCCTCTCATTACAATCCGTAAACCCAGCACAGCAGGTATATAAAATCAAAGTCTGTCATTGATACAGCTAGATTTAGATTCAGCTAGAATTAGCATCCTTTCTTGTATGACGTTTACGTGGCAAGGTCCACTTTCATACTGTTGATGATTTTTCTTAATGAAGCTCAAAATAAGACGTTTAAATGTACACCTTTACCTTTTTTATCTCAACAGTATGAAAATATATTATTATGCATGTCTACATAATAACTATATTTTATGTAATAGATCAACTTTATTCAATTTGCAGGTCAAATGCAGGACTCCTGAATCGCTTCCTATTGTTAGATAGAGATTGATTGAGCAACGAGACAAGCATTTTGAGATCTAGTTAACCGATATGCAACACAATTTTCTTTCATTGTTTCGTGTTTCCTAAATAAATTGCTTGAACAATGATTTTTAAAAGACAAAACAAGTATTTAGAGTTTTCATTCATGTGTGACCTTATACATGTATGTCCATACATTTTTATACATGTTCATGTATTTAGGACTGGTTCATTATTGGTTCATTAGATATATGAAGAATATTGAATATAGGACACATGAGAATGGAAATGACTGTGTTTTAATTTAGTTTAAAATATTTATTACATTTATTCATAGTAATTTTCTTGCATGTGCAAGCATAATTTTATCCCCCTCCCAACGGAGTTGGAGGGGATATAATAGTAGTATCGCAATCGTGTGTGTTATATTGTGGGTGAGTGATCTAGTGTTGTGTGAAGCAGAAGTGACGTGATTTAAATCCCTTGTTGCCATTGTAACTTTGTCGATGTCTTTAATTCTTCCAACTTTTAGTTGTCAAATATTCTGTGTAACAAAAGGGGAGTTAGGATGTTAGGCATCTGTTATAGTATAAATGTGAGATGATATATGTCTTCTTGTGTGCAAGTATTTTGATTGGGAACATGTTTTAAGGAAGGGTGTTCTTTGTGTATTACTGTATAATTTTTACATGCAATAAATTTAATGAAATTTGATCACGCATTTGTGCATGTACCTCGCACCAAAGTCTTCTGATAATTTTTTTAAAATGACTTCCTCGTGTCACGAATTTATGAAATAAAATAATTATGTGAAATATAATTGAGAGTTCAATCATTTATTTAAAATTATGCCCCTTTTAGTGTAATAAAAGAAATTATTATCTATATATTATTTTTTTCTTCCACTACAAGAAAGCTCTTTATATATAGGGGCGTTCAATAAGTAATGTCATTAGGGCATTTTCTATGACTTAGTCTTAATGATTTAACTAAGATATTTTCTTTCAATTAATATGCATATCCGTAACATTTCCATTCAATTTCTAATTGTTTTTCGAACACATTTTTGAGTATGACCTTTCGTATACTGGAATATGGCAGATCCTATGATTTGCTGTACTTTTTTTTTCTTTCTGATAGATGTTTTTCTAAGTTTGAGAAATGAAACAAGTCAAAGGTTGAAAGATCTGGCAAATGTTGTTGGTGTGACAAAACATTAACTTTCTTTTTATCCCCAAAACTCCTTTACTCTTCATGGCCTGTGGGTTTGGACGCCGTCATGAAGACATTTAATGTAGTGAATTCCTCATTCTGTTTCCTTCCTCTCATAAACCTTTCAATTTTTTTTGCAAAAAAATTGTTTTCTAGACTCCTCCAGAAATTGAACTTCCTCCCCGAATATGAATTTGAAGAACAAGACCGCTAATATTTAAGAAAATAGCATATAAAACTGTTTTATGGTATTGCAATTCTTTGCTCTTCTTAGGCCTTTGCAGTTTTGTCAAGTGCATCTTATTGTAAATTTGTTTTGAGGGATTAAAGCAAAATGGATTCAAGTTTCATTATCTGTTAGAATTTCATACAAACGTGGATAAGTACAATTTTTGATTTTTTAGAATAATTTTTTGGATATTCCTACACGCTGTTTTCACTCATTGGTCAAAATATAGGGTGACCTTTGAGTATTAAACTTTTTTACTATAAAATGTTTCTTTAAAACAGTATGAACTATCCCCAAAATGATTTTTATCAATTTTGCTATGTGTCTTAAAGTCAATAAAACATAATCAGTGATAATTTGTTGAAATTTCGTAAATTTACATCGGTTGTTGTAAGCCATTGTTGCCAAGGACGGTACCCATTTTTGATGCCTATTATATAATTTTTGTTTATTGAAATCTACATGTTCATCTGTATATAAAACAGGCATTGGTTGCTGTAAATTTCACATGTTTCAGTTAATATATTTTTGGGATATTCACAAGTTTTACAGCTGCTTTAATGAAGCGTTTAATTTTACTCTAGTTTACTGAATCTTGGTCATTCATTTTTAATGCAGTGTCTCGAATAGCCCTTGTTTTCCAGCTTCCCACGATGAAATAATGCGATGAAAGGTTGTCACACAAACTGTTATCAATTCATTAAAGATTCAATAATGAGATAAAGTCAAGCTTTATGTCATATGACTACTATGTTGTATGCCATCGAGCTAATGACATTATTTATTGAATGTCCCTCGTATATATTTAAATATTCATTTTATTTGTATTCATAAATGTAAATATATTTTATGTGACTAAAAGGAAAATTAGAAACATGCACAGATACATATATTTTAAACAAACACAGCACGGCATCTTGCATTATCAGACATATATATATTTCTCAAGAACAGCTTGATTTGTTTACGTGTCCAAATAGATAAATTTCACATGATTGATGTGATGTTCGGTGTTTACGTCCAATTCGAGAATTTTCCCTCGTAGAGAAACGTCACCCAAATACATGTACAAGTAAAGGGATTAAAATTTAACTTTTACTGCACTCAATGACATCGAGCAGTGAGGGATCTATATCGTACCAACACCTGCCTTGACACAGGACCTCTATTTTTTAAGGTCTTATCCGAAGCATCCACAACTTCCATTCCAGCTTACCGAGGTTGTTGCTACCTATTTTAATCGATTAGTTCAGTCGCGACTGTAATGATAGATATAATTATATTTTTTTCATGTTCAGATATTTATATTTATCATGTATAATACACATACCTTACATGAACAGATAAATATAGATTCATGTATATAAATTATGACCGGACTGAATTGTAGGGTTGAGAGTTACAAATCCTGAGGAAAACAAATTATGATATAGGGACACCCAAGTGCATTTTTTGTTATAGTTTTAAGTTACTTGTATACGTGAACTGTAATATATAACATACTATGTGTTGACATATTTTTAAGCTGAGGAATATGAAGTGCGACTAATTAGCCTCCAAGAAACTGTCCCCACTAATCTGGTTACAATATCTTATTGTATACATGTATGTTACCCCCTTGGCAAATGTTTGGCATATAAAAATGTCCCTCGCCACTTAACTCGTGCCTTCGTACCATGAACCAGCTAATATATGCCAATATTCAACAATATCAGTTCAATAACCTTATAATGTTTCCCTCGATGTTTGAAACAGCTCAACATGTTCTATTTCTTGGGGCAAACGGCAAGTCTATTGATTGATCAGGCGTATAAAGAAACAGTATTATCTAATACACACTATATATGAGCTCTAAAATCTAAAACTACTGACCATATGCCCAATACATTACTTTTTTTTAAAAATGAAGTTTACATATTTACTTACATGTATATATTAAAAACAACAACAATGTACTTGATTATATTTAAAATGAAAGAAATTACTGCATTTGGTATTATTTTAAATCATTTTACCATATTTGTATTATTTGCTAATTTGATGTCAAACGTTATGAGGTTTTTTTAACTTGTTCAATTTTGTTTCAAAATTCAATTTACTTCTTATTGATGGTATTGTGGCAGAGTTAAATGTCTTAAAATTTATAAAATAAACAGCTATTTTAAGGATTATGATACTTCTGCAAAAAATAAAAAAGTGGACCAGAAAATAAAACAATTTCATAAAACTGCAGATGGCTTCTAAGTGAAAGAGTCAAACTTTTGTCCATCGAGAGTGAGGACAGTTTTACTAAACCGTTCCTTACTTGAACCTCTAGACAGCAGTTTGCCTGTTTTAACCACAAAAAAGCGTAAACCGTCACAGGAAATACATGCAGGTTGAAAAACAGATCATTTAAATGTGTTAATTTTACCCGAGATAGCAGTCTTGTATAAGTAGTAAAAATCGACATGTGTTAAAATACGGAAACAAAGAAATTATGTTACGGAAGAACTGTAAAAGAACTTTTTTTCACGAGAAACTATCGCCTTCATAAATCCCCTATTAACTACTTCAATTTTGAGCAGTTTTGTCTGTAGAGTTAACTTATTCCAGATGACGGAGGTGTTGGTCGAGTTATGGCCGCTGCTCTTTATAATTACAATAGATCATCAATATTAAATAATACGCATCATTTGTTGCTCACAATGCTGAGTAAGGCACAATGGTCTCAGAACGTTATTGTGTGTGATGGGTGAGGAAACTCAAATAGCTTAATCATAAAGTTTAGCTATGAACTTTCGAGAAGGAATTTTCACTGTGTTTTACTTATTAGGTAATGTATATTAGTTGCATGATTTCATATGGCTTCTGTATGTGAATTGGTTTTTCTCCTTTCGAAATTTTTGAATGTTCAAGTCTTCGGTTATATTAGAAGCAGTTGATATAACTTGTTTAGTTTTGATCTAGAACCTTCGTTGTCCATTGGTCAAAGATGTGTTTCTGTGAAAGGTACATTTTAAAACATTAAAAAACAAAACAAGACTTATTAAACCGTTAAATGGCTTATTTTTGTTATCGATCGTGTTATTTGTTTTTAAACGTTTCTACATTGTAGCTGATAACTGACCTAGATTCCGGTCCAGTTTTTTAAGATAAAACCATACAGATAAGAGATTATCGATTACGAGTGGGTTTCTACCAAAAACAGTCTTTTATTCTCAAATTCATCACGCAAAAATTGAATGAATAATCATTCTTACACATAATGCTGATAGTTCTATTAACAACCAATAGATTTAATATCCAGAAATCGAAAGCTCAGCTACTAGGGATCCAGGAGCTAGAATTGACATCGATACAAAAAATAGCCAAAATTCCAACAACGAAAGCAAAAATGAGCAATGTATAATTTTAATCCTAGATATACATGATATAGTTCAAAGTGTATTTCAAGTTATGTATAGGGGATACTTTTTTAGAAGAAAAAAATCAGCACTTTAAAGTCCTCTGCCATCTTTACCACAGTGAAATACATGGAGATAACGTTCAATTTTTAAGCTAAAAAATAATACAAATCAGGAGCAGAGCAAGCACGAACCTCCAAATCATCAGAGGTGGAATCGGGTGCAATGAAGGAGTGATAGGAATGAGGAAATAGGGGAAAATCCGTTGACAATTTAAATTGTGATAATAACCTAACTGTTAGGATAAAAAAGTTAGTCAGCATTTGGCGTAATGATAAATTGTATTTGCTGACAAGGTCATTGTATCCACCATAGAACGTGTTGTTATTCTTGTTTCATCAACGTGCACCGGGGTTGTCAATATCTTGCATCGCTTTAGAAATTGTTCTTACGTAGAGCATGATCTTGAGTATTGAATCAACTGAGAGATATAAACTCCGTATGTAGGTGATAAAGGTATAATGCTGCATAAGTAAGGTACGGTGACGATTGAAAAGTTAGTGTCAACCATATTTATCATAAGTTGTTTGATTCCCATTAACGTCTTATCTTAGTAAAATATCCGAATAGGCAACGTATATGTCAGACTCGCTGATATTTATTATGTCATGCTCAGGGACATACATTGTATCGATATAATTCCTTATTAGATCTGAAATGAAGGAGGGAATTAAAAAAAATTATCTTAATTGATGTGTTTAAGTTTGGATATTGTGAAATCACATATTTTCGTGGGGTCAAATTTTCGAGGTTTGAAGAAAAAATTCTGGTTTGTGGGTATTTGATTTCGTGGTTGGAAAATGTTTAGTAGATATGCATTGATTGGTGAATAAACATATATCATTATGCATATGAAATTTTCCATCTCGTGGTAGTCATAAATTCGTGGGTCTCTCCATACCTCGAAAGCAATGGAAAATTTAACCCCCACAAAATAAGTGATTTCGCAGTATCCGGTATAAAACATTAATGCATTGCATTGTGAAAAGTTGAAATTTTAACAAAAAGAAATTATAATGAAGCAGATTATTTATTACATTTATCTATTTTTAAGGTATTATATCATTGTCAATCGTTATCGGGGATCATGATATTTCTAAAAGGGAGACACATTCGCAAAATACCACTCTATACGACTCCATTTATGGTTACAACGAATATAAAAGATTGTACCCAACGAAAGGTTTGTATAAAAGCTGGTAGTAAGTATAATCTATAGAGGAAACTGTCTAAGAAATAATTTTTAAAAGCGGCAATTTTGAATAACTTTGTGTTTATTATCAACAAAACGTAATTAACTTTTTCTGCTTCATTTTTCAACGTCAATGTTACTTTAAAAATATTGCACATGCCTCAAAAATGCATCTGTGAACTTTAACAGTATCAAGGAATAATTAAAGCATAACTATGTTTATAAAACGACATCTAATTTTAAAAAACTTAAGATACAAAATATAATTACTGTAAAATCATATATTTTCGTGGGGTCAAATTTTCGTGGTTTGAGTAAAAACTCTTGGTTCATGGGGACTTTAATTCGTGGATGAAGAATTGATTAATTTTGTATGTAACATTTGATATTTCGTGGTAAACATGAATTCGTGGGTCTCTTCATACCTCAATTCGTGGGTCTCTTCATACCTCGAAAACAACGAAAATTAACCCCCCACGATATTTGTGATTTCATAGTAATAAACAACAACCGTTATCTGAGTTTTAGTGTAATAAAAGTCTCCTTGCTTGTATCATGAAAAACACAAAGCTATCATGATCAACATCACGTAAATATTGTATTTATCAATTAATATGCTTCAGATAATATAGACACATGGATGTACAAAAACAAAATAATTCATAGTGCTTTAAATTTACTGTAAGTTCAAATTAAGACGCAAGAGCATGTCCAATGTTAATAGAAGACAAGCTACCGGCAAATTAATTAATGTTGCAGGACTCTAGAGTTTCATTAAAATACAATTTGCAAATTTTGTGTTCGTAATAATGATTTTGATTGGAAAATGCAACCTATCCTTTGGTCATATAATGTACTTAGGATATTGGCTTATATGCTACAAACTATTGGTTATATATAGTTCTGAGCTAATCTGACTTCAGATGATTCCGTTTTCCGAGGGGTGATTTTACTGCTAGACATGCACCTGTTCCCACCTCTAATGTTTCCACGGGTCCGTATTGTGTCCTTGTTCAATTTTCCTCTTAAGGTTTTAGCTTAAGCACAGTAAATGTTCATTTTCTTCTCTTTGTTATACATGTAATTAAAATACCTAGTATGATATTTTTAGGGACATCGAAATTTTTTTTACAATGAGATCAGATCCATTTCTTTAAAAATAAGTTCAATTAATGTTAACTTCGCTAGCAGACTTTATGACAAATGTGATGATTTCATCTCTAACGTCAACTTCTCTTACATATGAAATAGTAAACAATTGTCACCTATATATTAAGTTTATGTCTCTTAAATGATTCGATACGCAAGAGCATGCTCTACATAAGAAAAATTTCCAAAACGAGGTAAGCTATTGAGAAAAAAGTTGATGACACAAGGTTATCAACAGTCTCTTAAAGTCAAAATTGAGCAAAGTCTATAGTTGATACAGTCGAATGTTAGTTGTTTTTAAACAAGTTGTTAGACGATTATTTTACACTGCATTGTCTACAGATTCTTCCGATTGTCCGATTATGTCAAAGGTCACACTGCGAGTTTGACTAGTTGCTATTGGTTATACGTATTCCATTTAAGATGTTTTGCACTGCTCGCCATTTGTCTTGATTCAGTGTACAAGGAATTTCAAAATAAGTTTGCTTTCCTTTGCTTGCAGCACCAACATTATGCTATGATAGCATTGGTATCAACGTAAATGGGTCAGTATTCAATAACTTTACGTGTCCACTTCCTGACCAGGACAGAGGATTGATCGTCTGCTGTAACAACACATGCTGTAGACCAAAGATTGTCAAGAAAAATAAGAGCAGTGACAGCACCGTGTATGTAGAATATTTTAAGCTAATAGAACTTTTTGGTAAATTTCAATAGACCAGATGTTTTGAAAGTCTATATGTTGTATATATATAGTATATGTTCGTCAATGTAAACTTATATAATCCAGATGACCTTGTTTTGACAGTACTGTGGCGGTGGTTGTTATTGTTAAATGGTATGAATCCTGATGACCTTGTTTTACAGTACTGTGGCGGTGGTTGTTATTGTTAACTGTTATAAATCCTGATGACCTTGTTTTACAGTTTACTGTGATTTTTTCGCGGATTACACGGTTGTCATTGTTAACCGTTATAAATCCTTTCACGGCGTTGTTAGAGCGTTGTCAGCCAGATGACCTTGTTTTACAGTACTGATCTTGTTCTGTGTTTCACTTAATGAAAACTGGTGTTTATTTATTTTTTTTTTACATTGTTTGAACCAATGAAATTAAAAAAAAAGGAGTAATCATAAAACTATTAATAATTAACTTTAAATATAGAACATTTTTAATGACATTTCTTGTTTTCATGTTGTTGTGTTACATTTCTTCTGAATATATATCAATGATGGTTGTCATTGTTACCGCGCCGTTATAAAGAGATCTCCGTGGGAACGCAGTAGAACGCCGTAAGATCCTTGTTTTACATCTTCATATTGTGAAAATTTTACAGATATTTGTAATTTTCCTGGTTCCACAGCGATTTTAAAAATTTAACAACGTCATTGTTAACAGTTATAAATCCTGATGACCTTGTTTTACAGTACTGTAGCGGTGGTTGTCATTGTTAACTGTTATAAATCCTGATGACCTTGTTTTACAGTACTGTAGCGGTGGTTGTCATTGTTAACCGTTATAAATCCTGATGACCTTGTTTTACAGTACTGAGGCGATGATGGTCATTGTTTACTGTTATAACTCCTAATTAACTTGTTTTGACAGTACTGATTCGATGGTTGTCATTGTTACCGTTATAAATCCTGACGACCTTGTTTTACAGTACTGTACCGGTGGTTGTCATTGTTAACCGTTATAAATCCTGATGATCTTGTTTTACAGTACTGAGGCGATGATGGTCATTGTTTACCGTTGTAACTCTTAATTAACTTGTTTTGACAGTACTGTATTGATGGTTGTCGACTTACCGTTATAAATCCTGATGACCTTGTTTTACAGTTGTGTGGCGGTGGTTGTCATAGTTACCGTTATAAATCCTGATGAACTTGTTTTGACAGTACTGTATCGATGGTTGTCATTGTTACCTTTATAAATCCTTATAACCTTCTTTTGACAGTACTGTATCGGTGGTTGTCATTGGTTCCGTTATAAATCCTAATGACCTTGTTTTGACAGTACTGTGGCGGTGGTTGTCATAGTTACCGTTATAAATCCTGATGACCTTGTATAACAGTACTGTGGCGGTGGTTGTCATTTTTACTGTTATAGATTCTACTGATCTTGTTTTACAGTACGGTGGCGGTGGTTGTCATTGCGGTGTGCGCTGTGGTGATTTCTCTCTGTGCGGTTCTCTACTACTGCTACCTCCAGAGGAGGCCAGGGATACGAAACGGAAAACTGGTCTGGATCAAACGGAAAAAGAAAAAGGGTATATCTACATACTCAGTAGTTAATTCACACCCAACATCTGAACATAATTTCGAAATTAATCCATTCCTCCCGCAAAAAAATCAGAATCCTGGCCTATAACCCACAACCCTCCCACAAAAAAATCCTGATCCTTGCATGCAATCACATTAGTCATTATAAAGGTACCCCTACTGATTTAATAGCTACTTTGCCCACAAGCTTGTGGGCTGTGTAGTATGTTTAAATATGTTCTGTTAAATCTAAGTTCTGTTTGATTTCTTATTAGTAGTGAATGAGGAGGGAGGAGCGTCCTCAGAAACTGGAAATGCTGATGACGAGGTGGAGGAAGTGCTTGCCGTGGTGTGTTCTACAGACAAAAATGGCCACGTGATGCACCATTCCCGTAAGTTGGTTTTCTTCCTTGCAGGGAGAGGAGGGTCATTATATCTTGATTCCTTGCGTGCACGCTTAGGCGTCGCCGGTAAAACTCAGTTTATGACATTCAAATCAGCATTAATGGGCTCAAATACCAAATTGGAAGATAAATTTTCCCCAATTAAAGATATAAATTATCTTCATATACATGTATTTCGTGGAGTAAAATTGAAATTTTATTTTTCATCTGCTTTTGAATGAACCTTTCTAATTAGATAGAATAAATTGATAATTTTGCTAGTTGTTTCACTTCATGTGCAAATTAAACACTAGCATCTACTCAGGTATAACTATATTAGGAACTATATCAATTGGAATTTTTAATATTATTTTAGTTACATGTATACAATTTGAAATTCCTTAAATGGTACAACATGAAATCACATAAATTGAAACTATCATGACATATTGTTTTATTAGATGATACACCACATGACACGACAAATGAAGAGAAGAAGGTTTTTCTACTCCCCGAGGAACTAGTGGAAAAGATAGAAATGGACATACATGAGGGATCCTGTCCCAGAAGTCGCAGGGGAAGCCATAGCTGGTTATCTTGAGAACGAGGCTACAGGGAAACAGGATTGTGATAGGAAAATTGTTGATTGGGATCAAAAATGCAGAAAGACAGCTAGAATACATGTATGAAGCATTTTCTTTCCTGTGACCTTGCACACTACAATTAAACTAGTACAATGGTCATTTTGAATTTCTTGCAGCAGAGAAGGAAAAATGGACTTTTTTTCAACTAAAAACTGAGTAACAGAATTGACATTTCTATTACTTGTAAATGCATGCCGATTATTTTTCAGAGATACGAGGACTGTTCAATAAATGATATCCTCGGTGCTCGGAAAGAGGCAAAAGACGCTTTTCAATGATTT
Organism: Saccostrea cuccullata; assembly: GCF_032062105.1. Lineage (NCBI taxonomy): Eukaryota > Metazoa > Mollusca > Bivalvia > Ostreida > Ostreidae > Saccostrea > Saccostrea cuccullata. The sequence goes on along the minus strand of NW_026927697.1, from coordinate 82,237 downwards.
AGTCTAAATGATTTAATCTAATATTCTCTTACAATTAAAACAGATGTCCATAATTTTTTTTATCCAATTTCTGATTGTTTTTAGAACTCATTTTTGGTTTGACCCTTAGTATACTGGAAAATGACAGATCTTATGATTTCCTGGACTCGTTTCTTCCTTCTGAAAGGCGTTTGGAAAATGAAACATGTCAAAAGGCGAAAGATCTGGCGAATATTGTTAATGTGAAAAAAAATTAACTTTCTGTTTATCCCAAAAACTCCTTTACTCTTCAGGGCGTGGGGGTTTGGTCGCTGTCATGAAGAAATTTAATGTAGTGGATTCCTGATTCTGGTTCCTTCCTCTCATTAACCTTTCTATTTTTTTTGCAAAAACTTTGCTTTCTAGACTCTTCCAGAAATTAAACTGCCTCCCCGAATACGAATTGGAACTACAAGACCACTATTATTTAAGAAAATTGCATATAAATCTGTCTTTGTGCTTTTGCAATTCTTTGCTCCTCTCAGACCTTTGCTGTTTTTGTCAAGTATACCTTATAGTAAACGTTGTTTCGAGGGTTTTAAGCAATTGATTCAAGTTTCATTATCTGTTTGAATTTCAAACAGACGTGGATAACTACAATTACTGATATTTTAAAATAATTGTTTAGATATTCTTATACGCTGTCGTTTTCACTTATTTTTCAAAACATAGGGTTACCTTTGAGTACTAAGCTTTTTTACTATCAAACGTTTATTTAAAACAGTGTGACATACTCCCGAAATGAAGTCTATCAAATTTGCTATGTGTTTTAAAGTCAATCATACTTCATTAGTGGTTATTTGTTGAAATTCAAACAGAACATTATTGATATAATTTTTGTTGGCAAGGACGGTACCCATATTTGATGCCCATTATATAATTTTTTATCATTGAAATCCACCTGCTCATTTGTCTATAAAACAGACAGTGGTTGCCGTAAATTTTACATATTTCAGTGAATATTTCTTTGAGATTCTTAACGAGTTTTACAATAGCTCAATGAAGCGTTTAATTTCACGCTAGTTAACTGATTCTTTACCATTCATTTTTAATGCAGTGTCTCGAATAGCCCTTGTTTTCCAGCTTCTCACAATGAAACTATGTGATGAAAAGTGGTCATATAAATTGCTATTAATTCATTAAAGATTCAATAATGCGAAAAAGTCCAGCTTAAGGTCATATGATATCTGTATTGTATGTCGTACAGTTCAGGACATTATTTATTGAACAGCCCTCGTATGTACAAATTAACCAAATGTTCAACTTACGTTACTCTTTACATCATTCTTACTAAGATTGAGCTACACTGTATTCTGATGAGTTAACCCTAATCTGTCTGTTGTCCGTAAACAAAACACGTTGAATATTATATAGCTTTCATTTTTCTCTAGAGTTAGCAAGCTAAGTTAAAATGAAATCATGAGATTAGACATCTCTTTCTGAGAGAATTTGCTTGAATAGATGATTTTTATAAGGGATTTTTTATTTGGAGAAGATGGCCTGAATGGCTGAGATGAATTTTTATTGGAATCGAGTGGTAGGATTTTGGAGAAAAAATTCTTTAAAAGATTTAATACCCGGTATAAGATACCCTTTTCTCCAAAACGGCAAAAGGCTCTGTTAATTAAATTTATCGTACAAGTTTTACTATATATATATACACAGGAGAATCAGTTTGTTCAAATTGCAATTCTTTGAGCAAAATGACAGCATTAGGGGTTCAAGGGGATATATATGTAAATTATTTAAAATATATAATTATGTAAATTTCCACAAAAATTTAGAAAGTAGCAAATAAACTGAGTACTAATGAAACCAGATAATAAGTAACTGTTGTAAATTGTTAATATGCAATCAATGTCTTTATACAACGAAAACGCATTTTGAAAGAAGGGGGTGGAGTATCTTCGGGTGTTTAGAACAGTATTGATGTATTTACGTACCTTATGTTATATTTGTGATATTTCTTTTATATTTGCAGCAAGTTGACAATGAAAATATGGTACCATATCAATTCTTTGCAAAATGTTTCTTCAATCTTGAGCGTCATGTAAACTTAAGCAATATTTGGATATCATTTACAATAAATTTTCTAAATATCCTCGTTGTGTTCATCAAAATGCTGAGATTGATGTCACCAAGAACAAAAATTTAGACCAAACCACATGACTTATTAAGAACTACAAATGTCTATTGGTATATCTCATCTGTTAGCAATGACGGCGTCTTGTGGTATAGGTATATCAAGGACACCTTGCACATACATGTACATGTATATACAATTCCGCTTTTTTATATGTTAAAAAGTACTCAGCATATTACTCTATGTAAACCTATAATTTCATTGTCTCAGAAATTACAGGAAACATTTCATCATGCTCAAATAACCATTGATTCAATACAAATAGAAGCAGAGCAAACAAAGACCTATACCATTATAGACGCTGGATCAGGTGCCATATGGAAGGGATGTATACAGTGGCCTACTGAGAGTTGCTGTATATACAGAGGAGGTATACCCTACCATACTGTAGAAATACCGTTACAGTAGATAACTTTGAAAATGCTGTAGGTTACAGAGAAAGACAGGGGATTTTCATACGGACAGATGGGTATTTCGAAAGCCAGTAGACTTAAAGGTCTAAGTTCTTCCTGTGCTCTGCCTGATCGGGGAATCGGGAAAATCCGTAAGCAATTCATTGTGTATATAATTGTTTAACAATTATTATGAAAAACGTTAGTCAGCATTCGACAAATGATGGATTGTTTTACTGACAAGGTCATTGTACCGCCAACAGAACAGAACAGAAATGATGACTCTATACGAGACTTTTGATGGCCTTGTTTCATCAATGTGTTTGTCAATGAATTGCATAGTTTTTGAAATTGTCTAAATTATTTTGTATTTGTCAATTTTCTAAAGTTTTTTGACAATTATTTATTTATAATTTAATAATAAAAAAAAAACAGTTTACAGTAGGTACCGCTAAACATGGTAAATTAAGATATGAATGCAAGTTGTCAAACTTTACTAATACTACAATGACTACAATAAGACAATGATGGTAAAATAAAAATAATGTTAAATTAATTTTTAATTACATGATAACAAATTAGTTTTTATAGCGTATGTAAGGATTTCGATTTATTCGTTCAACATATCTGTCTTTAAAATAATTTTTTTGCTTCCTTTAATGTTTATTGTTTGAACCTCAGAGAACGTGACTTGCATCACGCGACAAGGTTAACACGATCCAAGGTGAAAAGTACATAACTTGTGTGTGGATTTAAAGATCCTAACGAACCCCCGTAATAAACACTTTGCTGTAGGTCGATGACCGCTGTAAATTCTGGATAATGGCATCCACTACCGGGGCTCGGGATCTGGAGCAGATAGTACGGGACGGACTCAGTACATTAGTGCTGGGGTTCGGATACAAGGTGGGGATCGTTGACCACTTCATTAAAATCAAGCAACCATGTACTGCAGAGGAACTCAGTCAGCAAGCCGGGATGAAGATAAGGTGAGACGTTAATGACTCTATATATAAATTCAATTCAATTTTTTATCGGCCCTAGGCTAAAGAACATTATACAGGAATTTGTTGTTATATATAGGCAATATAGCCATCCATATACATGTATATTGATACCGGTATATTACAAAATATTAACTTGTAGCATGCTTCTTTCTCACACTAAAACAGTTTCCGATATATTTAGACAGATCTGTTTTGATTTTAAAAATACTTTGATTTTATTTACTTTTGAAGAAATAAAGCAAACTTAATTCAAATTTTTTAAACTAAATAATTAAGTATCCCAACAACAGCGACTTGTTGCACGAAAGGTAAATATACAATAGAGTGAAAGGGCTCGATTCTCCTTTTTAGTTATCCCTTGGGCATGTTGGGGATCCGGGTTAGAATAGGTCCTCAGTACCCCCATGCTTGTCGTAAAAGGCGACTAAATGGGGCGGTCCTTCGGATGAGACCGTCAGACCGTACAAACCGAGGCCCCGTATCACAGCAGGTGTGGCACGATAAAGATCCCTCCCTGCTCAAAGGCCGTAAGTGCCGAGCATAGGCCTAAGATTTGCAGCCCTTCACCGGCAATGGTGACGTCTCCATATCAGTGAAATATTCTGGAGAGGGACGTTAAACAGTATACAATCAATCAATCTCCTTTTAGTTAATTTGAAAACTTCAGTTACAAAGATTTTTGTCGCCTGCTTTCGCGAAAGAGAGAATGTATTAAATCTAATTTGTCTGTCAGTCTGTCCGTCTATCACAACAACTTTTACCTTGGTCTTTTGAATGAGAAGAGATAGATTTTTCATATTTTACATGTACATTATTAAAGACGATGAAGACAAATATAACGTCTTAAAATCAATTATTTTTGATTTGGCGATTTTGGCCACGACCTACATAATACAATATAATTATACTTTATTAATCGTTATAACATAACTCCTTATAAACCTAATAATCCTTTTCCTTATAAACCATGTAAACCTTATATCCTTATCCTTAAAAACATATATCCTTATCCTGATAAACTTTGTATCCTTATCCTTATAAACATTGTATCTTTGTCCTTACAAAGTCCTGAAGATTTGAATACTGACAACATTCAAGCTGGTACTGGGTTAGCAGATACTCAGCAGAAGTTGTACAAATACCTGTGACAAGATCTTTCTAAATACGTACTATGATTTTTCACTGTGATCTAGACATTGAAGTTTGATCTAATTTTCAAAAATGTTATCTTTTTCCTTATAATTTTTGATTGAGAGGCAGATAGGGCTTTTATATTTGACATGTCTATTACCTGTAATAATATACATGTACTCAGTACTAGTATTTCCTAGCATGCTATGATTGTTGACCCCTTGGCCTTCATGTTAAACATAATTTTCAAAAATTTTAACTTTGATGATCACTTTTGAATGACATATAAAGCATTCATATTTTACACAATATGCCATAAATAATGGTATTGTCATTAATCTACACAGGAGGCGGGGACCACAATTCTCTGAATTTCCTTGTTACTTGTAATTTTCACACATTCTACGCTACCTTCCATGTTTACAATAATTGATAAAATATAGGTACCGTAATCGCACTGTGAGACGTAAAAAACATCAAAGCAGTCCAATATCTCAATATTTTTTTCAGACTGCTCAGAAAAAATACAATGGAAATGTATTGTGGGTATAGAAAGGAATGTCTCGTCATCAGGCCTGTCAAATACCTCAATCTCAGTATCTTACATATTATCGTAAACATGAAAGCCAGAACAAGATATTTCTAAATCAAAAAAGTAAAAGTATAACTAAACATTTATTGGCCGTGTTCTCGGGAACATTTCGCTTTGTCGATCCCTCGAACTGAACTGATTGTCTTGGTCTTACGACCTCTGGCAAATAGTTTAGTTCCTTGGGTCTGACAAAACGCATGTTGCCCTCAAACCCAGTCAATGTGCGATTTATTTACATGTAAGCTCTAAATAACAGGTATATACAAGAGTGGCTGGGATGCATGGCAGCCTCGGGGATCGTACAAGTCCATGACGACGGACGGTATTCTCTTCCTTATGAGGAGAAAGTACTGAGGGAACAGGGCCATATTGCCAATGCCCTGCCGATACTGTGTGAAGCAGTGCCTCTTCTTGAGAAAGCAGTTACTGAAGATGGACCCAGAGGTTTAAAAATAAATTGATATACAATTTCATTGAAACTGATCAGTCGATTACAATGAGGATTTAGAGAACGAAAAGTTATATTTTAATGACGGTGCACAAAAAACTGAATTTACTCTTGTCATTTCATTGAAAAAAAATAAGTAATTTTAAAGTTTAGAATCGAAACAAGTAGAAGATAAATATGTTTATTAATAAACATTCTTCAGGTTACCCGTATACTGCACCATTCCTGAAATTCGTGGATGGATTTCGCACACCAGAGGCTGTTCAAATCTGGATTCAAAATTCACTCCGCCCGGTGCTCGAAATGAAACCAGGTATTGTACTTCTTACAAACCTACATGTATCTGAAAGATTATCTTTAGTTTTATTTATAAGAAATAACTGAGTCCTTTCTTTGGAACCATGTCATGCAGGGTTTTTTTTTTTTTTTTTTGCATAATACATGTATCTCTAAATGCAAAAATACGTTGCACAGAACGTATATAATTTTGTTTGAATATTCGTAAAAAATATAAAATACATGTACTATAAATTTTTGGTTCTGTTTTTACAGGTAACGAGTTTACTTTACTAGACTTGGGCTGTGGATACGGGGCCCACGCTAGGAGGATAGCTCATCTGTATCCCCAGAGTAACGTGTACGGGGTGGACATGGATCAGAAATCCATAGACCGGGCTAACTCAGAGTTAAACAAGGAGGGAATTAAGAACGCTCAGTTCGTGTGTACTGTAGGAGGACAACTGCCGAGTGACTGGACAGAAAAGTTTGATTTCGTCATCATAAATGACGTTCTTCATGACGCACCAGGAGTGGATGAACTTCTGACGGAAGTGAAGCGAGTCCTCCGGTCAGATGGTTTCGCCGCTGCGTTTGATCCGGCTATATCCTCTTATCATAAAAACCAGGCAAATGACAAAAAATCACAGTTAATGTTACCATTTAGTCTTTTTTCATGTCTTCCCATGAGCCTTTCGGGCCCTACCGGCGAGGGACACGGGGTGGGATGGGGCTATGAGCTCCGGAAGGAGAAGATAGAACAACATGGATTCCGTGTGGTCAGAGTCGGTGACTGTGACGTCAACACGATACAGGACAGGATCGTTTTCCAGAAGTAACGTTTTATGTACAAATTGACATCAAATACAATTCTTGTACCAGACTTTTGAAATATCCAATCTAAAGAGGCTTTGAATGCCAAACTTGATCGTATGGCTATATACTGAACTTTTTATTTATGTATATACTCTCAATATTTTTTTATATAATAATTTCAAATTTTTAATGATTTAATCTTAATATATGATAAATTCCAGAAATAATCAATTTACCAAATTAATATTCATTGTATAGAATTATCCAGTATATTTTTTCTATCAAGATAATTGAAAGAGTAGTCTCTCTTTTCTACATATATTATATTTTTTTAGCTCACCTGAGCCGAAGGCTCAAGTGAGCTTTTCTGATCACATTTTGTCCGTCGTCCGTCCGTCTGTCCGTCCGTCTGTAAACTTTTCACATTTTCGACTTCTTCTCAAGAACCAATGGGCCAATTTTAACCAAACTTTGTAAAAAGCATCCTTGGGTGAAGGGAAGTTTAAATTTTTAAAATGAAGGGCCAAGTTTCCTTACAAGGGGAGATAATCAAGAAAAGACAAAAATAGGGTGGGGTCACTAAAAAATCTTCTTCTCAAGAACCACTGGGCCAGGAAAGCTGAAACTTATAAATACGGAAGCATCCTTGGGTAGTGTAGATATAAAATTGTTAAAATCATGACCCCCGGGGGTAGGGCGGGACCACAATAGGGAATCCAAATTTTACATAGAAATATATAGAACAAATCTTTAAAAATCTTCTTCTCAAGAACCACTGGGCCAGGAAAGCTGAAACTTACGTGGGAGCATCCTTGGGTAGTGTAGATATTAAATTGTTAAAATCATGACCCCTGGGGTTAGGGTGGGGCCACAATAGGGAATCCAAGTTTTACATAGAAATATATAGAACAAATCTTTAAAAATCTTCTTCTCAAGAACCACTGGGCCAGGAAAGCTGAAACTTATGTGGGAGCATCCTTGGGTAGTGTAAATATTAAATTGTTAAAATCATGACCCCCGGGGGTAGGGTGGGGCCACAATAGGGAATCCAAGTTTTACATAGAAATATATAGAACAAATCTTTAAAAATCTTCTTCTCAAGAACCACTGGGCCAGGAAAGCTGAAACTTATGTGGGAGCATCCTTGGGTAGTGTAAATATTAAAAATTGTTTTAAAATCATGACCTTATGTGGGAGCCCCTGGGGGTAGGGTGGGGCCACAATAGGGAATCCAAGTTTTACATAGAAATATATAGAACAAATCTTTAAAAATCTTCTTCTCAAGAACCACTGGGCCAGGAAAGCTGAAACTTATGTGGGAGCATCCTTGGGTAGTGTAAATATTAAATTGTTAAAATTGTGACCCCCAGGGGTAGGGTGGGGCCACAATAGGGAATCCAAGTTTTACATAGAAATATATAGAACAAATCTTTAAAAATCTTCTTCTCAAGAACCACTGGGCCAGGAAAGCTGAAACTTATGTGGAAGCATTCTTGGGTAGTGTAAATATTAAATTGTTAAAATCATGACCCCCGGGGGTAGGGCGGGGCCACAATAGGGAATCCAAAGTTTTACATAGAAATATATAGAACAAATCAAGAACCACTGGGCCAGGAAAGCTGAAACTTATGTGGAAGCATCCTTGGGTAGTGTAGATTCTAAAGTTTTAAAATAAAAAAGGGAAGGGGGTTGTTGGGCATGATAGGTATAGCAAGAGGGGGAATCTGGTAAAGATCTGCATCACCCAAGTTACTCAGGTGAGCGATGTGGCCCATGGGCCTCTTGTTATATTTATCCAGTTCTTGTATTTGGTAAGCAAAAAGGTCGTTCTATACCGTATGGATTTTCAATATGAAATTCCCTAATCGTAGATTTTCAAATATATATCCCCGAGGGTCCTGATAACAATTCAGAATCTACACTACCCCCATTATGCTTCCACGAAAGTTTTAGCTTTCCTAGCCCAGTGGTTCTTGTGAAGAAAATTTCTTTTTTGAAATTCCTATATATTTGTAAAACTTGGATTCCCTATTGTTACACCGCCCTACCCCAGGTGTTCATGGTCTGATCGATGTAGAATCGGCACTCACAAGGATTTTTCCATATTCTGCTTTTCTGCCCAATTGGTTCTTGAGAAGATTTATTTTTAAAGATCCTATATATTTGAATGAATAACTTGGATTCCTTATTCTGGCCCCGCCTTATTCACACTACCCAAGGATGCTTCCATGCAAGTTTCAGCTTTTCTTGCCCTTTGGTTTTTTAGAATGAGATATTTTTAATAACACACCCTCTTTTTGTTTTTCTTGAATACCTCCCTTTATGAGGGGACTAAGCACTTTGTTTTTTTTTAAACTCTACTGGTCAGAGACCAGAAGAGCTTATGCGATGTTAATGTGCCCGTCGTCCGTCCGTGCAGCTGTCTTTCTGTCTGTAAACAATTTTTCAAAATGCTACTCCTCCTACAGCTTTGGTCTGATTTCAATATAACTTAGCACACAAGTAGACTGACAATACATGTCATATATATAATTCTCTATCAGGCAATACATCCATGAGTGTGTAGAAAACACAGGCATGTTTGGAGTATTTATATACCAAACTTAAAATTTATCCACCCCACATCGATTTTTATCAATTGATTGGAAATAAAGTAATTGTTATATTTATAATATACTGAATGAATAGAATTAATGTACAAAAAATTCTTAAATGGTATAAAGCATCAATATACACTGGACAAAATTGCTAACGCACCACACAATGAAAGTAATATTTTACTTTTCAAAACTTGTTTATGATACATTTGATATATTATTATGATACATAATCAAAAAATAAAACATTGAAATGTCTCAATTGATAATAAACTACAATGTTTACTGAAGCGTGACCATTTCATAGAAAACGTGGAAATGTTATCCATACTAATTTGAAGGAAAAATTCTAATTTTTCCTTTGCATTTTTGTTCTTTATGCTTGTAATAATTAGAAAATTAGAAAAAAAATTATACCGTATGCGGCATTTGATCCAAGAAGAGCGTGAAAAAACAGACAGTATGGTGTCTGAAGGGGGTTCCTTTGGGAAGATTTGAAAATAATAATAACGATGAAATCAATATTTATTCTTCTAGTGAAAGAATGTTGCAAATAGATTAGTAAACATAAAAATGTTCCCTCTAGATAGCCAATCCATTTAGTAAACACTACACCACATTTTCAATGTCGTTCCACAAATTTGGGGCAACAGGAAGTTGGGTAGACTGGGCATGGACACCAATGCATTGGATGACTAGCAGGCGATATAATAGTCAATTGTTGCATATTATTTAATTATTTTTTATTGTAAGATTGTCTCTATTGTAAACACAGGGACAATCATCAGTAATTAGCAACGCGTATATCTAGGCAAAAAAGGGGCACGCAATGCATGTCGGGAAATTGGGTTTCAGGCAAGAAGGTCAATTTGGGGTTTGTTCTGACACCATGACTTTTGCCAATTCCATTGTATTGGAAAATATGGCGTATTATATATACTGATATCAATTAGGCAAATGTTCAATTCATAAAGAAGAATTTTAAGTGGTGCGTTAGCAATTTTGTCTAGTGTATTACATAGTTACATAGATGTAACAAGCTGTCTGAGAATACTACATGTTATACATGCATTCTCTCCCTATCTTCTGAATGTGTTATTTTTAAGCTGTCGAGTTTCAGAAGATAGATTGAAGCAATAAAATTTAAATACAGCTGAGTTTGATCTTTGATGCTCTTTCAAGAAATATATTGTAAATTTAATGGTAAATGTACCTGAACACATAGGCGTCGGAAACGGAGGGTTGCTAGGGGGGCCAAGCCCCCCCCCCCCCCCATTTTTTGGCAAAGATAGACATTATATAGGCATGAAAGTTCCTATTTCTCTAGTTCTATATTCTTGCGTACCTCTAAAACATTTGATGAAATTGAGCAATGAACATGATTTTTAATATGTAAAAAATATAGTATTTCAATGTTGTTCTCGGATAATTTATCTTTAGCTTTTTTGTGTACGTACTGGAAGTCGTTATTTGGCAACATAGGGTACAAAAGTGGCGTCGTATAGACAGTGCCTGCTGTCCGATCCTGATCACTAGGAAACATAACTCTGTACACCTTGCAGTATGAGCGAGTAGTCGATCGTACATGTAGATTTGTAACAAGCGGCCGATACCAATATAAAGAGTATGGAATGTGACTTGTGTCGCATCGTTTTATTTTATATGATTCGTATTTTCAATGACATTTACAATTGATTATGTAGGGGTTGTACGGGATATATCATTTACCTCTGTTAAATTTAAATTTTAATCAATTTAAATTTGTATATATGACTGACAATTAAAATTTCCTAAATTGATTGAAATTCAAAATTTGGCTGAGGACATTATTGGTTCATAGAATAAAAAAGTATATAACAGAGAATAGAATAAAAGATATGCAGTGTACTTATCCACAGGGGCCGGTAACATACTAGTATATATAAATTTGATTTTAATAATAACAATAAACATGAATATATATATACAACTTTTGTATATATATATATATATATATATATATATATATATATATATATATATATATATATATATATATATATATATATATATATATATATATATATATATATATATATATATATATATATGAATGATTTCGTAAAATTAATACAGTAAGTTACCGGCCCCGTGTCCTTACCAGAGTCTTATATTGTGTGTCAATTTACAAAAAAATTTCTTTTTCCCTTGAAAGTAAGCAATAGATATAATGAATTTTGTCGAAAAATTTTCTACTTTTATATTTAAGTCGAAACAGTTTATCTTTTAATTACTAAATACGATATATTTTAATTTGAGTCAATTTTGACTAATTTCTATGGCAGGTTTTGATAATGTTTATTCATTAGTTCCTGTTTTTCTTTTCTCAGATAGAATAAACTATAGACGATATATTTGGCGGTATACTCAATATTCAACCTTCAAAGAAGGAATGTAATTTTTTTTTCCTACGTGAAAGCTTAACTAGGCCAAAAAGTGCTTTTATATCCGGACTGGATAACGCAAATTGATATATACATGTGTTAACCTAACAATCTTTTGAACTACCGGCCCCAGATAGAAGCGTTTATTAGCCATTATCATTTATTTTAAAATTTACGTGATGGATTAAGAGAAAGAAGGGCCGGGAGAGGGGGTTAAGCTCAAGTCCCTTTCTAATAAATAATAATACATTTACTACCTATCTATAGCCTTAAATTATAAACAAGAATGCAGTTTTATTTGGAGCATTTTAAAAGTTGAGATACGAGTATTTTTGGGGAATTTTCAAATTAAAAACATTGTACGTTCAAAATAGCAGAGATCACGAGAGAGATAGAGTTTGAATTATACATGTATGTACACCGTAACGAGTACATTATATAATCCAGGTACATTTAAGTATTAATTATTATACATGTATTTGAAAATTTAGATTTACACAACAGGACCATTTGTTTGTCAACTCTCGCATAAGAATTGCTCACACATGTATATTAACCACAAAGCTTCATTCTTCGACAGCCGACTAATGGAAGATGACTTATCAACTCACTGATGTATGTCGATGTAAATAAATACCCAGCTTCTACGTGTATCACTTCTATTTTTAAATGGAAATTTTATTACAATGTTCTATTTACAAATACAAATAAAATTAAACGGGGTTTTCTTTAAAATACCTGGTTAAGTTTCCATTTGGTTGCCCTCCGTCATATTTTTTAAAGATTGATTTCCAACAAAACAAGTCCAGCTACGCTATGCATTGTACTCATATCATGTCTATTGTGGGAAAATTTCGGAAATTAAAACAATTAAAACAAAACAAAAAAAACTGTATATGATTCAACAGATTTACCCATAGTGGATTATATAAGGTCACTTGCCATGATTAACAATGTTCTTGAAATGCTGTAGAAGTAATGAACAACATTACATGTAGCCACATGAATTTGAATTTTTTTCAATATTTTTTTTTTCGTGCCATTAAAGTGATATTCAAAAAGATACATTGAATCTTATAGGATTTTGATATTCGCATCATTTGTACATGTATAACATGCCTCCATATCCATGCATTAATTACTTTGCTTCTAGGAAGTGTTTGTTATAAATTAATGTTATTTACTCAATATTCCAAGGTTTCTATTTTTTTTTTCAAGTAAAAGTACATTGGGAGGTGGGGGGGTGGGGGGGGGGGGGGTTTGAAGTTGATCTAATATTAAATTCCCCACCGAATCCCTACCTAAAACATTAACCATAATCCCATTGTTAAGGAATCCTTTTTTATTAAGTCTATACAGTGTATAAGGATTAAAAATAATTAATGTTAGCAACATCAACCCAAAAAAATAATTAATTAATGCTGGTGAGATATTTAGTAAGTCTATTAAGGAAGTCGCCAATGTTTTAGGACAGATGTTAGTAAAGTACACGTTATCTACAAGTACATAGGTCACACGAGGAGAGCACCCCATAAGGACCTACCAAATGTGTGACAATTGTATTTTTAACATAAAAACACGTTTATATGTATGTATTTTGCATAAGAATGTGTATTTTTATTTTTTGGTTTCAATTTAGTTCTGCGAGTATTATTGCAGATACATTTACCGTGAACATAAAACAACTTTACACCATACATTTATAGAGTACATGCATTTATACGAATATTAACTGCATGATGGTTATTTATACGATGGATAGCTAAGACTTTATTGATATAAGATTGGCTGCAAAGAGTAAATTGATTCAGTTTTAAAATACATTTGTATGCTAAATTTACTATTATAGTGAATATTTCTGATGTATTTCAAGAACAATGGGAAGGTTCACTGTAACTTTTTTTTTTATTATTCACACAACATACAGCATTATATACATATTTCAAAAGAAACAGAATGATGTGTGTTTTTTTTATTTTAAGAGAGAGAGAGAGAGAGTAAAGGTTCAAGTGAAGAGAACAGCAGATTCCACCTGTTCCACTGGGTATCAAACTTTTCCTTTTCACCATTCTTATAAGAAATAATTTTTTGTGTTTCATATTGAAATTTTATTTATGATATTGCACTGTTTACTGTAACTTCAGATGAGTTTACGTGTGTGTTTGTGATTTTAAATACATGTATATATATCGGAAAAAGAAAAAAAAGTACTAGTGATATGCAGTGCGGTAAAAAGCTTATTACTGAGTTTGTACTTTTAAGTTTGAATGAACTTTAAGCAAAATGCAACATAAGCTGATTACTTTACTACAGATTTTGATTTTTGAGGAGTTCAATCGTACCGTTGGAAAATTTCAAACCTTCAGTGAATTTAAATAGCTTTGGTAACCTTCGTGTTTTAGTTATTTAGGAGACGACTGTGGGTTGCCAACATAAAGTCACGTAAATCCCCGATGAAGAGGATTATTTAATTTGTCCAGATCGGTATATTATATAAAAATCCCTTGTTTGCTTCCTAGATTTAAGTAGAAAAACATTGATTACCGTTATCTGTATCTAGTAACAATAGACACAATACAGTCGATTACATATTAATATGTGCATGACCATTGACATCTACAGATAATATGTATTTGCATTGATAAATGCACATATAAATGAGTAAAAAATGGAGGAGGGGGCAAATCATGTGCACACAACAGTAGGTAAACAAATACTAGAAATAAAATAAAAAGTTAGCAGCTTGTTTGGTTTGAAAATGTATCTAGGCCTTTCATTTTTGAAATCTTATTAATCCAATCAAGGTTAAAATGATTTTTTTAATATTTAAAAAATCTGAAAATAAAACAAAGTGGTGTATAGATTTACAGAGTGGAAATACATGTACAATATTTTAATGCTACGTCAATTTGCTACAATTACTTGGTGTTGAAGTTCTCACATTCTAAGTGTACAAGGGCATCCGGTATTTTTTCTTCTGGATACAAAGGCGTGTTTGTTTGGGTTTTTTTTTATCAAACTAAACACCATCATGTAATAATTATCGAACTTTTATGATAATGTCACATTTGAAGCCTGAAATGTATACTGTATTAGTATAAAAATCATCGATCGTCAGAGAAAGTTAAATTTTTTGCACAGTTCCCGTCCATTCAGCATGTATACACGTATTCAAATAAAAGGGAAAATATATACAACAAATTAAGAACAGAATGCATTCATCATTTCCTACACAGTCTGTAGGAAGCAATTTCATTTTGGGAAGCAAAGACAAACAATTTCAGCTCAGGGCATTTTCAACTATCAGCACCCCGCTCCATGCGCCAAAAGGGTCATCCTGAAGACGTTATTATTGAGCCGGAGGAACAAGTGTATAGAACATGCAGATATGCTTTCTACAGTGTTCTATATATCTGCCAATTTACTGGGGCAGTCCCCCCGATTCCTACGGTCATGCTATAATACTCTTACTCAATTTTTAACTACTAGATTTTCAAATAAAATACTAGGGTATCTCATTAACGTTGCTGTTTACAAATTACTCCCCACTGCAATTTCATAAAAACAACTTTTTTTCTTAATATTTTATTTCATAACACAATAAAATTTGTGCAACAACAACATAAACCAACAAAACAGCATTTTATAAGTATAAATAAAAAAATCCTTTCAACAAATCCAAACATTGAGAACACAGTCTAATTGCAATATTATCTGTACAAAGTGTAATAAATATCAACAAAAGGGAATATATTGTAAATCGTTAGGAATCTTTACGAAACACTGTCCAAATATTTCATGGTTCCTAAGCTTGCTGCTTCTGCACGACATTTGTTTCCAAGACTCCTCCTGGATTGAGTATTTAAGGTTGTATTCCGGGGAATTCCGCTGAGAATCAAGTCCGCCATTGATAGAGAAATGGGAGCCCCGCAAGTAGAGACTAAATCTGTGACGGCATCCCGGCTGGGCCGCTAACATCACACTTGTATTTTCCTCAGTACAGTACTTGATGCAGTGACCCTGTTCAGTAAATATGTAAATGGATTGTCCGATAGCCATGCATCTTCCACCAGAACACTCTACGGGTAGATAACCCGCGATCTCCACGGACCTCGTCCTGCAATCAAACACTTGAATGACGGAGACGTTATCTCCGCTCTCTCTTTTCCCGCCAAACAGATAGACAAAGTCCCCACAGACAGCGGATACCACGGAGTGGACATTCCACTTTAAGTTCCCAGCAACTGTCCAGGAATTTTTCTTTCGGTCGAACTCCTCGATTTGGGAGACATTTTTTCCTTCGTGTCGCCCACCGAAAACATACAATTTATCGCGCACAGCTTCCATAGCATGGAAAGAGCGGGGATTCTTCATGTTGCTGCAGACTTTCCATTTGTTCATGATCACGTCACATTCAAGCATTTTTCTTGACGATCTTTTGTTTCCGCCAGAAAGGAAAATGTATGGAGGTTCTGAAACGCCAGGCTGCAGACAGCAAGCGGCGAAGCCATAGTTCATCTCTAAATTTTTCTTCAAAGATGCGGTATATTCTTTTTCTGTGTGCAGATCCAGAACCTTTGCTTCCGGGCATAGTTGGTTCTTGTTATTACCCTTTTGATTAAGGGAGAATGTTACCAAATACGATCTTCCATCACTTTGTCTTTGTGGTATTGGAAACAAATTACTATCAACTTTTTGTCTTAGAGATTCATAGACACCAGTGCGTTTGCCAGTGTCATACTGCCACCATTGGTACAAAGCGTCCCGAACACAGAGTTTGTTTCTGCACTGTGGACTATTTACAAGAGCTTCCATTTGCGTATTGGTCAAGGTAATGAATTCTGGAAACAAAGTAACATGATTTATGCTGTCCATAATTTCATCTGCACATTTGACAGTCACTTCAGACAAATCGAATTCGTCCGCAAGGTTAAATATATCAAACATGGTGTTCTTGTTTAAGTTGTGCAAAAGTTTCTTCGTGCACATATTTCTGAGTTGATGAAGACCGTGGATGGAGTTGCAGATCGTTAGAAAGTCCCGGATGTGATCGAAGCTAATGGAATTCTCGTTGATGCTACCAGTCCGTAGGTACTCAGTCATGGCTTTCTGACATTGCGGACTGATGGACTGGTAGACGCACACCGCCGACATGGCAGATGGTCCCTTAGCCTCCATGTTGCTTTTGTCGTCTGCTTTGTGACACAGACTGGTACTAGCGTTGTCGTGCATCTCACTAGTCCTTTAAAATAAAATTGAAAAATCATGTCACAAGCAGCAGACTTCAACAAGTACTTAGCAGGAAGTGGGGAAATAATAAGTGTTTTCTTCCGGTTAATTTGAAGTATTTCAATTACATTGCTCGCAAAATCTAAATGTTCTACTTAGATAACATGGTTATATCGCCGTGTTGAGAAAGGAAACTTGTCCTTGTTATATTTATTTAACAACAAAGCATATTGTTTGTTTGCATTGTTGGGATCGTTTTAATTTAAGGTCCTTTGTTTGCGCAAAGTTTCCTTCTTAAATATTTAAGTAAAAAAAAAAATTAAGGTCATTTTTTTTTTAAAAGTTCAAATCTGAGATCCTTTGTCTAACTACTGTCTAAAATTGTTTTCAAATGCACAAGAAAGTGATTTTATAGCACAAAACAATATATTCGTTTTACCTTGTATTCTTTAATGTTATATCCGCTCAAAGTCCTTTGTAATGTTGAACAAAAGTTAACAATGTAAAAATCAAAAATATGTTTTCTCTCTGGACGATAGGTCGTTCATGAAACACAATTTAAATATGTTAAGGATTTTATACTGAGAAATAAAGGTGTTTTGATTTATAAATAGAACAACGGAAAATTTCTGTGACGAAGAAAAAATGAAATCTATATTTAGCCGAATTACCAGTCCAGGTAGCTCAGGTAAGACTGACGACGTTGCACAACGTTCAGTAATTTAAACATATAATGTACACGTCAAAAGATGGAAAATTGAAATAGATAAACAAGCTGCAATGGTGGTGAAATTTCGTGGTACCGTTCATATAAAATATTTTAAATATTTTCTATAATGAATCACAAAAATTAAAATTCACAGAAAAGCGCTATACAATTAACAGATTATGGCCATTTTCCAGACTTCTCATTCTTGATTCAAGTCAGAAATGAAAACTGATATATTTCATAAAAGAAATATTTACATAAGAAATTAAACTCAAACATTGTTTAATTTAATCATCATTATACAATTTGAAAATACATGTATGCATATGCATGTACATGTATATTGCATGCAATTTTAATTCAAGAAATATACATTCTTTGACTGTCCAAGGAATGAAGAAGATACATGTATGTAGTTGGCAGTTAATTACATGTACGATGTAGCAGTTGGTTTTCTAATATGGAATTCCATAAGAAGAGGCTGCATTTCTTTTTCTCTTGTGTGAATATAAAACTGCATGCAGACAAAATGTACTGTTTTATAGTGTTTTTGACCTTGAGCCTGGACTAGCTGGTACGGACACGGTTCACAAAGAGGATTGACGTCAGATTTAACTACAAGTTGAACATTTAAATGACCTGATTAGTACAGCAGTCCTGGATTTATAAAATCAATGAAATCACCATTTCGAAATATACTTTCCCTGTACACCTGAACAAAAAGGACCACTTTCAAGTTGAAACATATGTATGTGCATGTTAACTTAGGTATATTAATAATTATTGTTATTAAAGTTTCTTTAATTTGAGACAGTAACATTATTATTTCGAGTTGCTCTCCTTTGCCTTGTAGGGATAAAAAAAAAATCAAAGATCAATCATTATCATTTTATTTTTAAAATGTTTTTGATGACCAGTTAACTGGAAACTCGGTAACTAATACGTATAAATAGATCCCCTGTATACACACCTCTCCACGTGTACACGAGAGTGGAATTTTCACGGTAGCCATGATTAAATGATAAACACTATCGCAGTGTTTTGAATTAAACGTCAATAGTGGGTTAATATGACTTACTTACTATCTTGTAAAATCCAGAAAGTAAACAAGAGGATAAAGAGTAGACGTACAAAATTATTATTTTTAGATATAGTCAACAAAAAAGATTTTTCCCTTTGCAAAATGCGTAAATAAACGATATTTATAGAGTCGAAACTTCTTAATAGAAACAACTTGTAACCATGAGTAGACCAACAGAATAAAGACTCAAAGAAACACAAAAACTTAAAGTTATAAATACAAAATAAATAAATAAATAAATATATAAAATAAATGTAGATGCTCGAGAAAAAAATTTTCAGGTGAAAATCATGCAATTGTAACCAATCAATAGATATTTACGACATCCCTATAAAGCAATTATGGTTTTAGCATTAAAAGACCGATATTGGCTCTCAATTATTCTATAATTTTCATTTTTAAATTTCAAAGAAAATGAAAAAAAGAGTTTTATTTGTAGATAAGGTGCTTTATTACGGTTTAACATTTGATGTTAATAATATAAATACATAATATGAATGATTGATAAAATGTGTAAGGAAAGGCTCGAGCTATTGACATTTCAATATTTTTAAGATAAAAAATATTTAGGGAAATAAAACACATATATAGTATGAAACACGAATATTTATCCATTTTAAATATTTGGACCAATCCCGATCAAAATTACAGAAAATGAATGAAATCGTGATTTATTGCCTTCTTTATGTATTTACCACTACGAACTACTTTTGATTGTCAAGTTAAGGACATACGCAACGTACCTTACCTACTGATAATTTTCCAAGATATTCCAAATTTAAACTTATAATATCATTACATGTTCTTAGACAAAAAATCAGGATGCGTTACCAGGGGTTTTGAAAAGATATCGAATTTTGAAAATTTTGCATTATTCAAATAAAAATGTACAAAAATTATAAAACATGAATTCCAGATTTTTTTTCATTGAAAATTGTTTTAGAAGAAGTGTACAAATCCATATATAGAGATTAAAAATGTTGCACACAGGTCCTTCATTTAGTGGAACTCTTCAAGTCCAGGGAAGAATCCAAAAAAGTTCAAACTACGTTGCGTATGACCTTAAGTTCATTTTTTCCGTTTAATTAAACATAATCAAACTACATGTAGTATTCTTGTGAAAATGTTATATATTCCTAATTATTTTATAAAATTCAGAAAAATTAAATAGGTAAAAATTAATTTGAATGGATTTATGCAAACTTACACAAAAATATATAAATAGTTGGAAAAAATTAAGGTGTGATATAAATAATACATATTGTAATTTTATCATATAAACAATATCAAGTGACAAATCGCTCTATTAAAAAAAAAACAAAAAAAACCCCTGGCATTCAATCCTTGAATTAATAGTACTAGTACATGCGCATTTATTAGAAAAAGGCTGAATTTATCAGATCTGTAAAAGTTGTCACAATTGTAAACATTTACAATAGATAGATCTAGATTTTTTCAACGCTATCTTTTTATCTTGAATCTAAGCCTAGGATAAAAATGTTTAATCTTATCAGCGAAAAATGTCGTGTTTCTATATTGAGAACGAAATAATTGGAAAGCCCCCTCTAAATTGATTTTTACTTGTTAGACCAAATAAAATGTTGTTTTTTAAAAGAGGGCAATCTTTTTTAACAATAATAGTAAAAGACCTAGAACAAGAATCAATAAAAAGCGATAAGTTGTGACACAGTAGGCGAAATAATACCCCCCCCCCCCCCCCCCCCCCACACACACACAAGGTTACTAGCCTCCATCTAAAAGCATACGACGTACATGTATACATATACGGAAATATTACAAAACTGAAGAAAACGTGCGAATTTTAACTCGTTTTTGTGGACGACTTAAAATACATCGATTCGCACTGGTTATTGATTTAGTATAACCCATCTTAAAGAGGCTGGGGGGTGGCAGCCATTTTTATACTATTTCAATCTCCTTTAAAAGGAGAGCTCCATATAGAGATATACAAAAATGATCAAATTTTATAACTAAAATGTATGAATTTTTTCTTTGCCAAATGATAGTTGACAGCTAAAGATACCATATCTAAAAAAAATAAGTTAAATCTGGTGGTTAATTTGGGATTAATTTGTTGACCCACCAGCCTCCTTAAGAACAGATGATAAAAACTTTTGTCAAAAATTTTGATACATGTAATAACAACTTGGGTCATGTTTCTAATGAATAAAATGAATATGTTTCACCGTGTAGTTTTTTTTAACTTTTTATTCAAAGTTGTACAAAAATGGAATTTGTAGTGAAGCATATACCGGTATTTACAAATATAGATTAATAATTAATGATGGTTTCAGAGGATAGAATTTTGAACGTCATAGAAGGTTTACAATTACTTAATATTCTAGAATTTTATTACTTGCATCATTTGCAATGAAATGAGGTCAAAAAATATATATACAAATCCAGGCATCCAATTTTTATGCCCCCGTAAACGAAGTTTCGGGGGTATATAGTTTTTGTCGTGTCCGTCCGTCTGTCTAGTGTCTGTCTGTCTCTCTGTCTGTCTGTTTGTCCGCAAACACTTTAACCTTGCCTTTAACTTTTGATTTAGTAGAGCTGTGACCTTCATATTTCACATGTGTATTCCTTGTGACAAGACCTTTCTTTGGGAACCACCAAAATTGACCTTTTGACCTTGACCTTGGAATTTGACCCAGTTTAACACAAACATTTTGAACTTTTACTTTGGCCATATCTTTTGAACAATAGATACAAGGACATTCATACTTGACATATGTATTCTTTGTGGAAAGCCCTTTCATTGGATACCGACAACCTTGACCTTCTGACTTTGAGATTTCCGTACCCATGAAAAAACTTTAACCTTGGTTATAGCTATAACAATGAGTATTAGGGCTTTCATACTTCACACATATAATCCTTGTTAAAAGACCTTTCATTGGATACCAAGAATCTTGACCCTTTGACCTTGACCTTGGAGTTTGACCTACTTTAAAAATGCAACACTGACCACAATTTTTGAAGGGTTAAGACTAGAGCATTCATACTTCACAAATTTAATTCTTGTGACAAGACCTTTCATTTGATATCAAGAACATTGACACTTTGACCTTTACCTTAGAGTTTGACCTACTTTTTACAAATTTTAATCTTGCCCATAACTTTTGAACAGTAGGGGCTAGAACTTTCATATTTCACAGGTGTAATCCTTGTGACAAGACCTTTCATTGGATGCCAAGAATCTTGACCCTGTAACCTTGACCTTAGAGTTTGACCTACTTTTTACAAACTTTAACCTTGTCCATAGCTTTTGAATGGTAAGGGCCAGCGCTTTCATACTTCTCATACGTAATCTTTGAGACAAGGCCCTTCTTTAGAAACCAACAACCTTAACCTTTTTGTCCTATCTTATAAAATGTTAACCTTGGTCATAACCCTGGAACAAGTGTAGCTAGCGTTTTATATTTCGCATTTCTTGTGAAAAGGCCTTACTTTTGGTACCAACATATTTGATTCGCAATTGAGAAAGTTTAACCTTCGCTTAGTTGCCATTCGGGGGCATCAGTGTTTCACAAACACATCTTGTTTTTGTTTACAAGTATCATCTGTCCTTAAACAGTCGATCGTGTATGTTATATTTTAATATCTGAGCTGTTGGTCTCAGATATTAAAATATAACATACACGATCGACTTGACATTTTTCGCTGAAAAAGCGTGTATTTTCTTTCTAAGACTGTTTGGGAAGAAATATATTGTGTGTATAGTGTGTATAAAGTGTGATTCTTTGTGCATTTTACGCACGTTTGGGATTTAAAATACTCTGAGAGAAGTGAATATACACGGTGTTTACCTGGTGAGTACCTACTTAGGTGTGTTATTGACTCACGAGCAGAATTCTATTTATACGTTGTATGGATGTGCTATAGCTCAATACATTCTATATCGAAAAATATTTGAGAAATGGATCAAATGCTGAAACCAGTATACTTGAAGAACAACGAGCTTCTATCTGAAAGCGATGATGAACGAATCACGAATTTTGAGATGCTTCAAGCTGTTACTCCGTGCGTTGGTGATGCGGTGAAATGCATCCAATTAGACCGTGGCGAATATATCTGACCAATGCCCACAGCAGAGCTGCAGAAGTAAAATTCTACTGGAAGGTTTCGATTTAAAAAATCAGCACATTTCTCTGTACGACACAAATCCGTACTCCGCCGGCCTGGAAGGTCCAAGAGATCAAGCTTTAAAAGTAACTAGTTCTAATTGTAACGGGGACCGTTACAGATGTTCCCCAAACGCTCCCCAACTGCCTATTTGTGCAAATTTCCTTTAAAACTTTTTTTCAATATGCTTAGTATCGCAGGATTTCATAAAAGAATTTTAAAAGCTACAATGATATCAATTTTTTGTCATTTAACGCATTGTTCGCAAACGCACGTGCATGCACATGCAAGGTGATCATGACATGTTGTCTAAACCATTAACATATCTATATTCCAGAAATCAATAAAAAGTCATAAAAATATAAATTTTACCGTTTTTCAAACATATTGATCATTTTACCGATGCGTGTGCGCATGTGCATGCAAGCACGTCCTTGCATTCAATTTTGATAGCAATATCATGTAGGAATCCATAATACCTATTCATATTCTAAACTTCATCCTGTTTTGTTGAGAAACAAGAAAGATATAGGCATGTAAAGTTTCAGCCAATCAGATTGCAGCACACGTGGATTTATGTGCTTTCATGATAATTCTTTTATACCATGCGGTAGATCTTCATAATATGTGACTAAGTTCAAAATTTCAAAGGATTATCACGTAAAACAAGAAAGATATTGAGACTTTAGTTTCAGCCAATCAGAGCAAAGCGCACGTGCATGCGCGTAAGATCTTGCAATTTTGACCATGTCATCTTGTCCATACTACTACTATATTCATGCATTGTGAGTTTCAAAAAACTCCATCAAGAAATAGAAAAGTTACGGCTTCATCCATTATCTTGGTAATTTCACACGTTGCACGTGCAAGCTCTTGCCAGCACACGCGCATGTACGTGCTTTCATGAAAATTATTATATATCATGCTGTAGATCTTCATATTGTGTGACTAATTTCAAAATTTCAAAGGATTATGACGAAAAACAAGAAAGATATTGAGACTTTAGTTTCAACCAATCAGAGCGAAGCGCACGTGCATGCGCGTGAGATCTTGCTATTTTGACCATGTCAACACGTCTATACTACTAATATATACTTATATTATGAGTATCAAAGCATATAATCAAAAAATAGAAAAGTTACGGCTGTATCTATTATTTTGGTCATTTCACGCGTTACACGTGCGCGCTCTTGCAAGCACGTGCGCGCAAAATGACCTTCGTTCCGCAAATCTACATAACATGCCTACTGACCCTAAAAAGGTTTCACCTAAGTCGGACGTGTAGTTTACAAGATCATTCGCGGAAAAGATTTTCCCAGGAAGAAGAAAAATAATAATAATAATAATAACTAGTGCTAATTGTAACGGGGACCGTTACAGATGTTCCCCAAACGCTCCCCAACTTCCTTTTGGTGCCACATTCCCTAGCTGTAAGCTTCATTAAATTAGACAAACTCTATGCATTTGAGGCTTTAACAACATTTACCCAGAAAGTACCAAGTTCACTCAAATTTTAGAATTCCACGCGTGCGCATGTGAATGCATGTGCGTAAAGACCATATCATCTTGTCTATACAATCTATATATTTCAATATACTAAATATTAAAGTATTTAATCCAAAAGTATAAAAAGAATACGCTCATTAAACTGTATTTTTGATTTTACTCATTTCACGTAGAAGCATGTGCATACATGAGCATGGTAACCATACCTTCTTGTAGAGGTCCACTACATCTATCTATGTTCTAATTCCCACCCCTTTTGATTGAAAACCAAGGGAGTTATAGCTGTTTAAAGTTTCAGCCAATCAGATTGCAGTGCACGTACACGCACGTGTATGCATGTGCATGATGACTATACCATCTTGTAGAAGTCCATTATATCCATCTATGTTCCAAATCCCATCCTGTTTGGTTGAAAACCAAGGGAGTTATAGCTATTTAAAGCATAAGCCAATCAGATTGCAGCGCATGTGCATGCACGCGTTTTCATGATAATTGCTATACATCTTATTGTAGGATATCCTAATACATGCCTATGTTTAAAATTTCAAAGGATTTCGACAAAAAACAAGAAAGATATTGAGACTTTAGTTTCAGCCAATCAGAGCGAAGCGCACGTGCATGCGCGTGAGATCTTACTTTTTTGACCATGTCATTTTGTTTATGCTTCTAATATATACTTATAATATGAGTTTCAAAGCATTTCATCAATAATTTAAATAGTTACGTCTGTATCAATTATATTGGACATTTCTCGTGTTGCACGTGCGAGCTCTTGCAAGCACATGTGCATGCACATGCTTTCATGATAAATCTTATAATACAGACTGTAGATCTCCCTAATATATGACTATGTTCAAAATTTCAAATGATTTTATCAAAAAACAAAAAAGATATTGAGACTTTAGTTTCAGCCAATCAGAGCGAAGCGCACGTGCATGCGCGTGCGATCTTGCTATTTTGACCATGTCATCTTGTGCTTACTACTAATTTATCCTTACATTATAAGTTTCAAAACATTTCGTCACAAAATAGAAAAGTTACGGTTATATCCATTTTATATTGGTCATTTTAAGTTTTGCACGTGCGCGCTCTTGCAAGCACGTGCGCGCGAAATGACCTTGATTCCGCAAATCTACATAACATGCCTACTTACCCTAAAAAGGTTTCACCTAAGTCGGATGTGTAGTTTACAAGATCACTCGCGGACAAAATTTTCCCAGGAAGAAAAATAATAAGAATAATAATAATTACAGATGTTCCCCAAACGCTCCCCAACTCCCTTTCGGTGCCATATTCCCTGGAAGCTTCATTAAATATGACAAACTCTGTGCATTTTTGACTTTAACAACGTTTTCCCAGAAGGATACCAATTATATAATTCAATTTTTAGCATTGCACCCAAGCGCACGTGAATGCATGTGCGTTATGACCATATCATCTTGTCTACACTTTTTATATATTTTAATATACTATATATTAAAGCATTCAGTCCAAAAGTAATAAAAATCACTCATTCAAGAGTATTTTTAAATATAATCGTTTCAAATCACGCACGTGCGTGCACGTGCATGATGATCATACCTTCTTGTAGGAGTCCCTTACATCTATCTATGTTCTAAATCCCATCCTGTTTGGTTGAAAAACAAGGGAGTTATAGCAATTTAAAGTTTCAGCCAATCAGATTGCAGCAGACGTGCATGCTCGTAATTTCATGATTTTTTTATATCATTTTGTAGGATATCCTAATGCATGACTATATTTTAAATTTCAAAGAATTTCGTCAAAAAACAAAGGAGAAATAGCAATTTAAAGTTTCAGCCAATCAGATTGCAGCACACGTGCATGCGCGTGATTTCATGATTTCTTTTCTATATCATTTCGTAGGATATCCTAATGCATGACTATATTTTAAATTTCAAAGAATTTCGTCAAAAAACAAAGGAGAAATAGCCATTTAAAGTTTCAGCCAATCAGATTGCAGCACACGTGCATGCGCGTGATTTCATGATTTTTTTTCTATATCATTTTGTAGGATATCCTAATGCATGACTATATTTTAAATTTCAAAGAATTTCGTCAAAAAACAAAGGAGATATTGCCATTTAAAGTTTCAGCCAATCAGCTTGCAGCACATGCGCATGCGCATGCTTTAATGAAAATTCTTATATATCATGCGGTTGACCTTTATAATGTAGGACTATGTTCAAAATTTCAAAGGATTACGACAAGAAACAAGAAAGTTATTGAGACTTTAGTTTCAGCCAATCAGAGCGAAGCGCACGTGCATGCGCGTGAGATCTTGCTATTTTGACCATGCTATCTTGTCTATACTACTAATGTATCCTTACATTATGAGTTTCAAAAAATTTCATCAAAAAATAGAAAAGTTACTGCAATATCCATTATATTGGTAATTTCACCTGTTGCACGTGCGCGCTCTTGCAAGCACGTGCGCGCAAAATGACCTTTGTTTGGCAACTCTACATAACATGCCTACTAACCCTAAAAAAGTTTCACCTAAGTCGGATGTGTAGTTTACAAGATCACTCGCGGACAAAATTTTCCCAGGAAGAAGAAAAATAATAATAAGAATAATAATAACTAGTGCTAATTGTAACGGGGACCGTTACAGATGTTCCCCAAACGCTCCCCAACTCCCTTTTGGTGCCATATTCCCTGTAATCTGTATCAAATAAGAAATACTTTATGGAATTTAGACTTAATCAAGTTCTTCCCAGAAAAATACAAAATATATTTTAAAATAGGCATTGCATGCGTGTTCATGTGCATAAAGACCATATTATCTTGTATACACTATCTAAAATTTTAATACACTTAATATCAAAGCATTTAATTTAAAAGTATTAAAAAATACACTTATTCGAGTGTATTTTTAATTTTACGTGCATGCACGTGCAAGCACGTGCATAATGACTAAACCTTCTTGTAGGAGTCCCTTATATTTATCTATGTTCTAAATCCCATCCTGTTTGGTTGAGAAACAAGGGAGTTATGGCCATTTGAAGTTTCAGCCAATCAGATTGCAGCACACATGCATGTGCGTGATTTCATAAATTTTTATCTCTATCATATTGAAGGATATCTAAATGAATGACTATATTTTAAAATTCCAAACATTTCGTCAAAAAACAAAGGAGATATAGCCATATAAAGTTTCATCCAATCAGATTGCAGCAAACGTGCATGCACGTGATTTCATTAATATTTATCTACATTATATTTTAGGATATCCTAATGCATAACATTGTTTTAAATTTCAAAGCATTTCGTCAAAAAACAAAGGAGATATAGCCATTTAAAGTTTCAGCCAATCAGATTGCAGCACGAGCGCATGCGCATGCTTTCCTGAATTTTTTTATATATCATGCTGTAGATCTTCATAATGTAGGACTATCTTCAAAATTTCAAAAGATTATGACAAGGAACAAGAAAGATATTGAGACTTAAATTTCAGCCAATCAGAGCAAAGCTCACGTGCATGCGCGTAAGATCTTACTATTTTGAGCATGTCATCTTGTTGATACCACTAATGCATCCTTTCATTATGAGTTTCAAAATATTTCATCAAAATATAGAAAAGTTACGGCAATATCCATTATATTGGTCATTTCACGTGAAGCACGTGCGCGCTCTTGCCAGCACACGTGTATGTACATGCTTTCATGAAAATCCTTATATATCATGCTGTAGATCTTCAAAATGTGTGACTAAGTTCAAAATTTCAAATGATTAGGACGTACAACAAGAAAGATATTGAGACTTTAGTTTCAGCCAATCAGAGCGAAGCGCACGTGCATGCGGGTGAGATCTTGCTATATTGACCATGTCATCTTGTTTATACTTCTAATATATCCTTACAGTATGAGTTTCAAAATATTTCATCAAAAAATAGAAAAGTTCATCAATATCCATTATATTGGTCATTTCACGTGTTGCACGTGCGCGCTCTTGCCAGCACGTGCGCGCAAAATGACCTTCGTTCGGCAACTCTACACAACATGCCTACTAACCCTAAAAAGGTTTCACCTAAGTCGGATGTATAGTTTACAAGATCACTCGTGGACAAAATTTTCCCAGGAAGAAGAAAAATAATAATAATAATAATAAGAAACAGAGTAAAAACAATATGTTCCCCAACTTCGTTTGGGGAACATAATAAGAAACAGAGTAAAAACAATATGTTCCCCAACTTCGTTTGGGGAACATAATAAGAAACAATACAATCACTATAAGGTCTTCCGTGAAGACGGAAGACCTTAAATAATAATAATAATAAGAAACAGAGTAAAAACAATATGTTCCCCAACTTCGTTTGGGGAACATAATAAGAAACAGAGTAAAAACAATATGTTCCCAAACTTCGTTTGGGGAACATAATAAGGCAGGAAAATTCAAATTCTCATTTCTCTACTAGGATTTTTACATCGGGCTTGGAGTTGGTTTTATTCAGAAAGACAGGACTGGGTTCAAGGCGACTAAGGGTACCACACCGGTAATTGACCAATCAAAATGAACTTAGTCAATTGTAGTTCCATACATATAAAGCCGATTTTCCTTTCTTTTGAGAGTTTTTTTTTATTTCCTTCCAGGCCATTTTGACAACTCTGGTACCTGTGCCTAGGAAATTTTATCTACTCTGTAAATAAATAAATTTTTTTGACAGGAACTATTTTTCCAGGGCATAGGGAGCTACTTCCCGGGGTGCTTTTGAGATGTTTATAAAGACATTGAAAACACGTGGATTTGAGGGTAGCCCTGTTTGCAGATGCAAAAAAAATCAGAAAATGTCGTGTACGTACCATGGTTTTTTGGTGTCAGCTAATGTGACAGATATTGTTTAACACTCCCTCATTAATATTTTTTTCATGAATTCAAATACCTGATGTTTTACGGGGAAGAAACGTGTACTGCTTTTTAATATACCGAAACTCGCTATTTCTGGGGATTGTGTAATTCTAAAAAAAATTCAGATAAATTTCAAAGGTAAAATAAAAGAAGAATGCTTGGTATTAAAATATTAATTCATATCAGTAGAATTGAGTGCTATAAACGACATCTAGAGAAAAAGGCTTTAAAAGGTTTATATCATATCTTTGTTCGTCTGCACTTAAATTTCAAACACGACAGAATTTGTAATTTTTGTCGTAAAAATTCATAATTTCTATACACTTTAGAGACTTAGCGTAAAACTTTCAGGACACTTTCTATGAAGTCTTTTCTGCACCTTAAGTGGAATTTTATGTCGATCCCAGGTGTCGATTGTGTTTCAGAGAAATTTTCTACGTTGCTATTGATTTTTTTTTTTCAGGAGAAGGGGGGGGGGGGTATTGACTTACTTATTCTAAGCATTTGTTAAAGTGAGTTTGTAAATACATCTACGAACTTGAGCTGGATTGTGACCTTTGGATCAAGAGATCAAAGGTGAAGGTCATCAAAGCATTTCATAAAGAAATATAAAACTAACGGCCATATCAAGTATACAAGTCATTTGAGCATTGCACGCGCGCGCAGGTGCAATGCATGAAATCCATATCACCTTGACTACACTTTTAATATGTTTCTATTCTTTGAGTTTCAAAACGTTTCATCAAAAATTTACGACTATATCAAGTAAATCGATTATTTAACGCATTGCGCGCGCACACGTGCATTCATGTCCTTGCATTCAAGTTTGATAGTAGCATGATGTAGGAATCCGTCATATCTATTCATATTCTAAATTTCATCCTGTTTTGTTGAGAATCAAAAAAGTTATAGGCATTTAAAGTTTAAGCCAATCAGATCGCAGCACACGTGGATGCGCGTGGTTTCTTGAAAACTTTTATATATCATATTGTAGAACCTCCTAAAGTATGCCTAAGTTTTAAATTTCACAGCATTTCGTGAAAAAACAGAAAAGATATTGAGATTTTTGTTTCAGCCAATCAGAGCGAAGCGCACGTGCATGTGCGTGAGTTCGTGCTTATTTGACAGTGTCGCCTTATCTACACTATTAATATATCCTTATATAATGAGTTTCAAATCATTTCATTAAAAAATGTAAAAGTTATAGCTATATTAAGTATATCAGTCATTTCACTCATATCACGCGCACGCACGTGCAGGCGTATGCGCGCAAAATGACCTTCGTTCCGCACACCTACACTACACACCTATTAACCCTAAAAAGGTTTTAGCTCAGTTGGGTGAACAGTTTCTGAGAACACTCGCGGACAAAAAAGTACCGGAGAAGAAATAAGAAGAAAAAAGAATAATAATAATAATAAGAAACAGAGTAAAAACAATATGTTCCCAAACTTCGTTTGGGGAACATAATAAGAAACAGAGTAAAAACAATATGTTCCCCAACTTCGTTTGGGGAACATAATAAGAAACAGAGTAAAAACAATATGTTCCCCAACTTCGTTTGGGGAACATAACAATATGCGGCGTTCCCCTATCCGTGGACGACTCAGCGATACACAAGATGTTATTACTAAACTAGGGGTTTCCCCGAAAAGCGATCTTAAGTTATGAAAAGATCCGTAACCCGACCAACAACAAAACATTTACATCGATCCTCCATCAAAGGGACCACTTCCCCGCTTCTCTTACTGCGCGGGCCTAAAATGCAAAATATTTCATAGAGGCCAAAATGTTGACAAACCCTCGGTAACATGTACCAAATGCTGGGAAGCTGGACACTCAGCGCGCAACTGCACAAACGACCGCAGATGTGCCGCTTGCAAAAACACCGGGCATGACCCAGGAGATGAGTGTTGTCCCGAGTATGTTACTGACAACCCCAAATATGTGGAAACATTCAACGGCGAAAAGAACATCCTATCCAACTTCTATTCCTGTAAATTAAACATCTATGGCGAATCCTCTGCAGAGCAAGCCTTCCAACTAACCAAGGCCATTCGTGCCGGTGTAAAGACGAATAATGACCCCCATCGAATAATGACCCTTTTGCCCGTAGAAAAAGTGTCACCACCCTAAAAAATTGCAGAACCCACGTGAAGAAAAATGACCCCCGTAGAAAAATGACTCCCAGCGGATTAAAGCTGAATTTTTTAGGGGGCAAAAAAAAAATAGATAAAGAAGCATATTGGCCAAAATGGTCACCTGAGCTAATTGGGAATAAATTGAGGATATGTTAATCTCATAACATTATACAATTATAGCTATAATTTAAGGTCAATGCAATGATTCAGAATCTAAAGGAGTAAAAGATTTATCGAGCCTTAGTTAGGTAAACATTGTTTTTCGATGGTGGAAATCATCGTACTGAAAGAAAAAATCAGCAGTATTATACATTATTATATCCTCCGCTTGAAAAGCGGGAGGGTATCGTCCGTCTGTTACGCATTGGGGTATCCATCTCTTATCCGCAACTCCTCTTATATATAAAAAGGTGTTTGTGAAACAGCTATGCCCCTGTATGGCAACATAGCGAAGATTAAACTTTTCTTAAATATAATTTAAATATACTGGTACCCAAAATAGGGTCTTCTCACAAGAAATGCAATTGCAAAATAGGAAAGCCCAAACACCACTTGTTCAAAAGTAATGGCTTAGGATAAGTTTTTGAAAGGTAGGTCATACTCAAGGGTCAAAGGGTCAAAGTTGATGGTTTCTTAAGAAAGGTTTAATGTAACAAGGATTACATATAACTCATTCTTCAATACTGGTGGTTTTTTGAAAAATATTTCTTTTCTCCTTTATTTTCCAATAAATAATGTGTAAGCAGACGTAAATAATGAAACTGATTGTTTTAAAAAAAATAGCCCTTTGGTCACACATCTAAATTCAGTTCTGAAGAATGAGTTATATACATGTGAAGTATGAAAACCCTATAGCCCTTACTGTTCAAAAGTTATGGACAAGGTTAAAGTTTTTTTCATAAGTACGGAAATCTCCAAAGTCAAGGTCAAAGGTCAAAGTGTTTAGTATCTAATGAAAGGTCATGCCAAAAAAAAAATACATAAGTATGAGAGTACTAATATCTACCGTTTAAAAGTTATGGCAAAAGTAAATATTTGGCATTTTTGTGTAAAATGGGATAAACTCCAAGGTAAAGGTCAAAAGGTCAAATTTGGTGGTACCCAAAGTAAGGTCTTGTCACAAGGAATACCAAATTAAATATGAAAGTCATAGCTCCAATAAATGAAAAGTTATGGTCAAGGTTAAAGTTTTTGCGGACAAATAGACCGCCAGATAGACAGACAGACATACAGACAGACACGATAAAACTATATACTCCCGAATCTTCGATTACGGGGACATAAAAAGAAATGGTCTTCAATTAACTTTTCATATCATGATACAGCATAAAGAAGACGTTACAAAATTGAAAATGTTTGTTCTGATTTTCATATTAAATTCTCTGAAAAATATACTCAGAACTGAGTAAAAGGGTGGAGTAAAACAAGAATTAAGAAAATGTAATGAATACTGTGTGCTAAATCTAAAGGTTATGTCTACATGTATAGTTTTTTGCATTAGAATGTGTATTTTACACTAGCCCATAGCTTTACAGAGCATATTTTTAGGTGTTATACCCACCCAACCCCTTACTTATTTAGGAGGAAGTCGATTATCAACAAAAGCAGCAAAAAATACTCTTAGGGGCTACCTTTATTTTTCTACAAGGAGGGACTAAAAATAAGCTTAAAATAATGTACTATTCTACTAATTCTCAACTGTTACTTTGCCACAATACTTTCAAGTATACCCCCACCAACATTTAAAGTATGCTTTAATCATGGCGAAGTAAATTATGATATGATAGTACTTGTGTGCAGGCTTAACTTCATTTCAATATTTTATCTAGAGCCTCTTTCAGTATTATTGAAAGGTATGGAGTTTTGTTTATATTTTTGCTTTTCATTTATTTTTTTTTTTGTTTTGATTTAACGTAATGTTCTTTTTTTTGGGGGGGGGGTGTATAAAAATTTCCTCCTCTTTCATTGTCAAATAGGATTTGCCAAACTTATACAAGCTAAAAGTTGAAATGAAGGAAAAATTAATTTTTCCTATTAAAGAGTATTTAAACCTGATTGTTGCATGGTTTGATTTCTAAAAAAAAAACAAGTAGAATATCATTCTTTAAGCAAACATTATAGGGAGGAATATTAAAAAGAAATTTTATTTAATTGACAATTAAAGAGTCTCTTTTCAAACACAATTTTAGCATTGAAAGACTACGCGAATCTCTTAATTATTTCATACGAGTTTTTGTATTTTTCTGGTTACAGAAAATGTAAAAATTAGTTTCACCTGTTATAAATTTCGTATCACTTTAAAGGGGGTCATTTTTCAATGGGGGTCAATTTTTTATAGGACTAACATATAAAATAATGACCCCTAGAACTCTTTTTCTACAAAAAAGGATTTTTTTTCTACGGGTGGGGAGTCATTTTTTGTCGTTGAAAAATGACCCCCGGTCATTATTCGATGGGGGTCATTATTCGTCTTTACACCGGCAATCTGATCGCTGCAGAAAAAATCCGGGAATCTAAAACCGCTTTGGATTGTAAATTCATTGGCAAATCCGTTTCCGAGTCACCACAGTGGCGACAAGAAGCTGAACCAGTGATGGAGGAAATCATCGGTGCCAAGGTAACCCGGTTAAAGGATGTGAAGGATCTCCTTACATCATCAAAACCAAATGTCATCTTTGCTCACTCGGTTTACGACCGCTACTGGGGAACCGGGTTAGATGCGGAGAAAACCCTGTGCACAAACCCAGATGCCTGGCCTGGTAAAAACGTGATGGGCAAAATCATTCAGAGAATTGCAGATAAATGCAGGCACAGACCACGCGCGGCGTCCCAACCAAGGCCCCAGCGCAAGGCCAAGCAGCAAGGAATTGACAGCTACTAGGGTAAAAT
This sequence comes from Saccostrea cuccullata, assembly GCF_032062105.1. Classification (NCBI taxonomy): domain Eukaryota; kingdom Metazoa; phylum Mollusca; class Bivalvia; order Ostreida; family Ostreidae; genus Saccostrea; species Saccostrea cuccullata. The sequence continues at coordinate 47,824 of NW_026927697.1, read as the reverse complement.
GTTTACTGTAAAATTTAGAAACTCTCTATTTCCATTTTTTTTTTCTCACTTTGTAAAGCAATATTTTTTCCTTTTGTCACAATGTCTACCTTAAAATGTCTGTCGTTAAACTGTAGGGGGTTGAATGATTATAACAAAAGATGTATTTTGTATGAATGGTTAAAAAACGTTGACTGCGACATAGCATTTTTGCAAGAAACTAATGCCCTGTTCACACGACAAGTTTAATTCGCAGTAAATTAATGCGAAGCAAACTAATGCGAATCAAACTAATGCGAATTAAATTGCGTTCACACGACAGCTAATGCGAAGTAAATTAATGCGAATTAAAATTTTACTTCGACAGTCAGGCGTGAGGAAGGCTATTATGACGTCATTTGCAAATCACGTCACCTTATGCAGAAGCAGATGCATTTGACATAATGTCACAGTGTCTGGAGACATATTTTAGTGATTAAGACATTTTTTCTTAGTTTTTGACTCAAAAATAGCACAAGTACTTAAAGTTGACCACCGACATGATGCATTTGACTCAATTTTGCCATTACGCATGCCCCAAAATTTAATTCGAATTAGCTTCGCTTAGCGTTCACACGAAGCTAATGCGAAGTAATTTAATGCGCAGTAAACTAATGCGAAGTAAACTAATTCGCATTAAATTCTCCGTGTGAACGCTAAGCGAAGCTAATTCGCAGTAAACTTACGTTTAATTCGAATTAAACTCTCCGTGTGAACAGGGCATCATTTTGTATCAGAAAAGGAGACGCAGTGCAATGCAAGATGGCTAGGGTCTTCTTATCATTGTTTTTCTAATTCCCCCCACAGTAGGGGCGTTACAATATTGTTTAAAAAAGAATTCTTATTTAAGTTTATAAATCAACACAGATCTAATGACGGTCGCATCATATTGTTAAATATTGAACACGATAACAAAAATATAACCCTTATCAATATATATGCACCAAACACTGAAAATTTAAGATCTGATTTTTTCAGAAAGGTTTCTAAATGGATATCGCAATATAGTTTAAATGAAGAAAACATAATTTTTGTTGGCGATCTCAATTGTGATTCAAATAACAAGAGAGACAAAAGCGCAAAAATATTGCAAGATACAATTTCTAAATTTTCATTTATTGATCTCTGGTTAAATTTAAATCACCAGAAAAATGGTAATACTTGGTGTGACTGGCAAAACGTACCTAAAAGTAAAATTGATTGCGTATTTTTCACTGACAACTTCTGCCACAAACCTCGAAATTTCTTTCTACGAAAACCGCCAAATGTTTCTAAGTCAAGATTAAGCGATCATCTTGCTCTCGTTTTTAAATGTGAAATTTCTGGAAATACACGCGGAAAAGGTTTTTGGAAGTTAAACACATCGATCTTAAAAGAATCGGCGTATTGTGATTTAATCAACAATTTTTTCGCTGACCTACCCGAAGAAATTAGAAAAAACAGCAATTGTAAAACTAAATGGGAACTAATTAAGTTCAAAATCAAGAAACTTAGTATTGACTACTGTAAAAACAGAAACAAAACTCAAAGGGAAAAAATACAAAAGATCGAAAACGAAATTGAACAAATGGAAAAAAAGCACTTTACAGAAATAGATATGATACGAAAAAAAGATCTTGAAAATCAACTCGATAATTATTATGAAAACAAGGCAAAAGGAGCACAAATTCGATCAAGAGCAAGACGGATAGATGAGGGTGAAAAGAATACAGCATACTTTTTAAGGCTCGAAAATAAACATCAATCACATAACGTTATAAACAGAATCAGAGTCAATGAAAAAATCCTTATCAAGACCGACGATATACTTAATCAATTATGTTTATTTTATGAAAACTTGTATTCATCTCAGAAAATTACAGTTGAAAGAATAAATAATTACCTACGCGATATTGAAATGCAAACTAAGCTTACTGATGATGAGAAAGATTTTTTTGACAAATTTCCTACATTAAAAGAATGTTCCGAGGCAGTATTTGAAATGAAAAACAACAAATCCCCTGGACTCGACGGCTTACCGGTTGAGTTTTACAAAATGTTTTGGAAACATTTAAAACAGTACATGTATGCGCTTATTAAATCTTACGAAGAACAAGAATTAACAAATACACAAAAATGTTCCGTTTTGTCTTTAATTCACAAGAAAGGTGATCTTGATAAACCTCAAAATTACCGTCCCATAAGTTTAACAAATTTGCGACTACAAAATTATAGCCTGCGTCTTTTCTCGGCGTTTAAAAAAAATTATAAATAAATTAATTAACCCGGATCAGTCTGGGTATATAAAAGGACGGTATATAGGCAGTAATGCTAGACTTATTTTAGATATCTTTGATTACTGGGAAAGAAACAATGAATCGGGTATACTATTATTTGCTGGCTTTCAGAAAGCGTTTGACTCAGTTGAGTGGGAATTTCTGATTCAATCAATGAAGAAGTTTAACTTCGGTGACAACTTTGTCCGATGGATCAAAATCTTATCTACAAACCCTTATTTTCACATGAAAAATAATGGCTGGATTTCTAGAAAATGTCAGATGAATAGAGGCATCAGACAGGGGTGTCCTGTCTCAGCTACATTATTTCTATTCGTAATGGAAATTTTATCTACAAAGGTAAATAAATCAGATAATGTTCAAGGTTTTAAAATATATAATACGCAAAAGGAAATAAAATGCATACAGCATGCGGATGATAGTACTTTTCCAGTCAAAGATGAAGAATCTCTTAAACACGTAATTAAAATCATTGAAGATTTCGGGTCGATATCCGGTACAAAGTTGAATCTATCAAAAACAGAATGTATTCTATTGGGAGAACTTAAACAAGACATGGAAGGGGAGACATCTCTACATGGTGTCAGAATTAACTCTAAAACAATAAAATGCCTCGGCATATACATAGGGCATGACGAAGCAGAAAGAAATGAGAAAAACTGGCTATGCAAATTAGGAGAATTTGAAAAAATACTTGACTCTTGGCGAAGCAGAAAATTAACTATTTTTGGAAAATGTCAGATTATAAATTCTCTATTAATCTCAAAAATATTATACACTGCTTCAATATTAGAGAACCCAGAGCAATCTTTCATTAAAAGTGTAAACAAAATAATATTCTCCTTCTTTTGGGGTAACCGTGAAAGAATTAAACGCAAAACCTTAATAAGAAGCATAAACGAAGGCGGAATCGGTATCACTGACTTTGAGTCTAAAGTCAAAGCTATTAAAGCCTCATGGGTTACAAAGATTACGAAAGATGAAAGCAGTCTACTCTCTCTCGTAAATGCTGTTTTGTACAAAAATAATATAGATTTTGCATTTTTAACAAATTCAAGCGTAACAAATTACAATGATTACAACTAAACTCCCTTCCTGAGTTTTATAAAGAGGTTGTCTTGGCTTTTAATGAATGTAAGGATAATACTTTTACAAATCTTGCAAATCAGGATATTTGGCTTAATAAAAACATTTGCTTTAAAGGTTAACAACTATTCTTTCCGAATTGGACCAAAGGGGGTCTTTTGTTAGTAAAAGACCTTTTTAATGAAATGGTTTCAAAAATGTAAATGAAATTAAAGAAAAATTAGCATCCACTAATAATTTCCTTTGCGAATATCTAATGGTAAAGACCGCCTTATAGAAACACTATTCACGCATAAACATACAAAGTATAAACTTCGTAAACACAAACGCTAATCAACAATTCTATTTTGACGGGAAATTTGAAGATATTTCTAATAAAAAAATCTTGTTTTTAGGTCACCTGAGTAACTCAGGTGACCTATTGCTATCCGTTTTCGTCCGTCGTCGTGCGTCGTCCGTCGTGTGTTAACATTTGAACATTTTCAGCTTCTTCTCTGAAACCACTGAACCAATTTCAACCAAATTTGGTATACAGCATCTATGGGTGAAGGGGAATACAAATTTTGAATTTTATGGTCCCAGCCCCCCTTGGGCCTGAGGGATGGGGCAAAAACCATCAAAATTATTGCAATCTTTAAAAATCTTCTTCTTTACTCCTGGACATCAAACAGGCAAACTGTTGGCATGAATGTAATGAGCATTGAGTCCTTTACCAAAATTGTGAAATTCATGGCCCCAGGGTCAGGGGTTCTGGTGTTAGGGCGGGGCTCTATTGATCATATAGTGAAAATGCATTAATTCTTTGAAAATCTTCTTCTCTGCTTCTGGGTATTAAATAAACTAAGTAAGTACATAGTTATGATGAGCAAGAGTGCCACTTTCAAAATTGTGAATTTTATGGCCCCAGGGTCAGGGGTTCTGGTGTTAGGGCGGGGCTCTATTGATCATATAGTGAAAATGCATTAATTCTTTGAAAATCTTCTTTTCTGCTCCTGGGTATTAAATTAACTAAGTAAGTACATAGTTATGATGAGAAAAAGTGCTTCTTCCTAAATTGTGAATTTTATGGCCCCAGGGTCAGGTGTTCTGGTGTTAGGGCGAGGCTCTATTGATTATATGGTGAAAATGCATTAATTCTTTGAAAATCTTCTTCTCTGCTTCTGGGTATTAAATAAACTAACTAAGCACATAGTTATGATGAGCAAGAGTGCTTCTTCCAAAATTATGAATTTTATGGCCCCAGGGTCAGGGGTTCTGGTGTTAGGGCGGGGCTCTATTGATCATATAGTGAAAATGCATTAATTCCTTGAAAATCTTCTCCTCTGCTCCTGGGTATTAAATAAACTAATTAAGTACATAGTTATGATGAGCAAGAGTGCCACTTCCAAAATTGTGAATTTTATGGCCCCAGGGTCAGGGGTTCTGGTGTTACGGTGGGGCTCTATTGATCATATAGTGAAATGCATTAATTCTTTAAAAAATATTCTTCTCTGCTTCTGGGTATTAAATAAACTAACTAAGTAGATAGTTATGATGAGCAAGAGTGCCACTTCCAAAATTGTGAATTTTATGGCCCCAGGGTCAGGTGTTCTGGTGTTAGGATGGGGCTCTATTGATTATATAGTGAAAATGCATTAATTCTTCGAAAATCTTTTCCTTTGCTCCTGGGTCTTATGCCAATGATCCAAGTAAACATGTATATATTTATGATGAAGAAAAGTGCATCTAGCAAAATGGTTATTTTTTATGCCCCCTGGGTCGAGGGGGTGGGGGGGTTACATAGTCTGAAAAAAAATTAATGCCTTGAAATCTGCTCTTTAGTATTAATCAACCATTTTATGATAAAATTTGCAAAATTTTGAAATATGTGACCCCAGGGTCAGTGGTTGCTTTGGGTTGAGGTGCAAAACTGGTTATAAAGTGGAAGTGCATTTTCTCTTTGTTACTCTGATCTACCTCTGGGTATTAAGTAATGTATTATGCTAACTTTATAATTATGATAAGCAATGGTGCCTCTTTCAAAATTGTGATTTGTGAATTTCATGGCCTCTGGTTTAAAACACGAACCAATTTTAATTGGTTGAAAGATGTTACACGATACACATGTGACCTATAAGGCCCGTGGGCCTCTTTTTCTACAACATTTTAATAAAAAAGAAATCGCACAAGCCAATCATGGAAAATATCTGGTGTAGAGAATTCCAAATATATAAGAGTCAATTCGATACTATATATGAAACTAAAGTTCGCTCATTATTTGATAAATCTGTATCAGAATTTAGTTATAAGCTACTACATAATCTGTTGACTACAAATCTATCCGTTAGTAAGTGGGATAAAAACAACAGTGGCAACTGTGATTTCTGCGATACACAAGAAAATATCAAACATTTGATTTTCGAATGTGACTTGATAAAGCCAATCTGGAGTAAAATTTCTCAACTAATAAAGATAGATATAACATGGAAAATGATTGTTATAGGCTTTATTATTTTCAACAACAAATACACTTTTATTTTAGATAATACTTTGTCATTCGTGGCGTGTAAGATTTACAAATATAAAATGAAATGTAGAATTGTTAAAGATCAGGTTACATATGAAGGAGTGTGTTGCTTTTTAAAAACCGCGCTGATGCAGTTGTATTTTACTATTAAAAAGACAAAATATATAAATTCAGATTTTAAAATTCTTGAACTGTTGTCATAAAACTTATGTATATTAATTGTATCAATTTTATATGTACTAGACGGTGAGCTGGCCCTCTGCATGTACATCCATGTGGCAGGACAAAATGGACTGTGAAGGTGACCTGTAAAAGCAAGTCCTGCCGCATGATATTACTGTCAACTATTCTGTTTGTAAAATTTATGTATATTCTACTATAACCTTATACTGGGTTTTATAAATATGATGTCACTGCTGCATATTTTTGAAGCAGCTAATTATCGTCTATTGAATATAATCATGATGTCATTGTTACCAACTATATTTATAATAGAGTTACTTTCTACTAAAATCATACACTATATTATATAAGTTTATACTTGATATATTTATTTAACAAAATTATTCTTGTGCCCTGTTCACACGGAGAGTTTAATTGGAATTAAACGTAAGTTTACTGCGAATTAGCTTCGCTTAGCGTTCACACGGAGAATTTAATGCGAATTAGTTTACTTCGCATTAGTTTACTGCGCATTAAATTACTTCGCATTAGCTTCGTGTGAACGCTAAGCGAAGCTAATTCGAATTAAATTTTGGGGCATGCGTAATGGCAAAATTGAGTCAAATGCATCATGTCGGTGGTCAACTTTAAGTACTTGTGCTATTTTTGAGTCAAAAACTAAGAAAAAATGTCTTAATCACTAAAATATGTCTCCAGACACTGTGACATTATGTCAAATGCATCTGCTTCTGCATAAGGTGACGTGATTTGCAAATGACGTCATAATAGCCTTCCTCACGCCTGACTGTCGAAGTAAAATTTTAATTCGCATTAGTTTACTTCGCATTAGCTGTCGTGTGAACGCAATTTAATACGCATTAGTTTGATTCGCATTAGTTTGCTTCGCATTAATTTACTGCGAATTAAACTTGTCGTGTGAACAGGGCATTGATTTACCTTTTATACATGTATAAAATTTGTTACCGATCCAGGGAGCCCCTGGCACCCCAGGTGTGGTATATGATGAGGGCCTCTGCGGAGGTGATGCCTCAAATATGAAATTATGTATGTATCTGAAATAAAATCTTTTATTCAAAAAAAAAAAAAACAAAAAAAAAAAACATCCACTTATAAATGCTAGTTGTTGTCTTTCAAAATGAGTAGCTTCTGTAATACTGTAACACTTTATTTACAGTAAATGTAAAAAAAAAAATTGTGCATTCAAATTTTCATGCAATATCTTTCATTTATTTGAGCTAAGCTTTGAATTTTGAATAATGTGTAGAAATTATAAATTTCACTCTGACTACATTTAGTTATACATATAAATACTGGTATATAAACACATTGATCAATATAAAAACATATTACAGGATACTAATTTCTGTATACAAATAAGGAGAACTTCTTTAGTGTAACTATATGTATACAGTATGTTTTAAACAGAATAAGAATCACTATAGATACTTGTACACTGTCAGTTCGTTGGAGTATCGTTGTCCTACATAGAGATTGTTCTCATCATCCAAACACACACTACGGGGAAAGTAAACCCCTTGTTGGTGTGTGATAGAGACAAGAAATGACCGTTCTGATCAAGGAGGTGAACAGTTTTACTGATAACATCACACACCAGGATGTGACCGAGGACATCAGTACAGATTCCATAGGGACTGAACCCTGACTTTTGACCTGTGTAGGAGAACCTGTGTTGTCCTGATTTATTCACCACCACTACTCCTTTATCATAGTCTGATGTACAGATATCTCCATTGATGTTTTCTGTGATGTAGTGTAGTATACCATACAGTTTCTGTCCTTTGTTATCCCTCTGTATGTTCTGGAGTTCTTTTCCTGTCTTGTTGTACCTGGTGACCTTAGCCTCTGAATCTTTCATCCAAATCAATCCCCTAACCTCGTCTTTAAACATTCCCACCAGTAAGTCCCCATTGATGTGGGAGGAATGTATGCTGAGTGGTGTCCAGTCTTCAGTTTTAATGAATTCAGTGATGGTATTATCCTTTGTTATCCTATTGATGACTTTCTTGTGTTGGTCTGTAAAGATCAGATCCCTGTCCTGTGTCACTGAGTGGTAACCTTCATCTTTACCGCTGGTTTTAATTTTCTGTATCACATTCCCCTGTAGATCTGTTTGGACAAGATTACCATACCTGTCACTGATCCAGAGTCTGTCTGATTGATCTAGTGATACATGGTATACATCATCAACACCTTGTACATAGAACTCCCTGACCTTGGTGACAGAGGCAGATAGAGACATTGTTTGTTTCTTGTCAGATTTCACGTGTTTATCTTGTTTTGTCTGTTCACTTGTAGATTTCATTGATGTAACAATAGGAGGAATTACCATTGGCTTTATTCTTCTTAGTTCTGCCTTTCTATCTGTTTTAATTACTTTCCCTAATAACTTATTAACATCATGTTTGTTGTATTGAGCAGAAAAAAATTCGGGAGTGACAGATTTTGTGGTTTCTGGTATGGATTTTATTCTTAAGTTGTCTGGAAGTTTAGTTGTGAAGTCAGTGAGCTCAGTAGAGGACAGTCAGGTAACTCTGGAACTCTTTAACAAGGTCACTGAGATAGGCAATGTAATCATCTAATGTCTTCTCTTGGCTCTTTAATTTCTCCAGTAATGACTTCTCTATTTGGTATAATTCTTCCATATTTTCTGAGAGCACTGTGTCCACCATATTTTTGAGAGACTCGGCTTCAGCCTTCATGGATGTCCGTATGCTGTCCATGATCTGTTTAACTTCTGTGGCATCTTCCCGACCTTCTCTCTGTAAATCCTTTGACGTAGTGTCTTCCCTCAAATTTTTATTAAAATAGAAAATTTGGTGACAAATTTTAATTGAATAATTCAAATTTTTGTAGAGGACAGTAGGAATAAAATAATTATGGATTTTAGATAGTTCCTTTTGGCAAAGTTCAACTGCCTGTGTGTATATAGTTTCTAAATCAATAAAATGATGCCCCCAGTGCTCTTGCATGGTTGAACACTTTGAACATATAGGAATATTGCATTCTTCACATAAAATATCTGTTTCTTTTTAGTGGGGTGGATACTACATTTCATCACAGGGGGTTGTCGTTTACGTTTCTGGTAAAGGACCACTTCATGGCTTTTGTTTTCTGGAATCTTTAAATGTTGGTCTCTGCATAGTTTGCACATTTGTTGATGACAGGAATTGCAGTAAAATTCAAAATTTCTCTCACAATCTTCAAAACCACACTCTAGAAAGTGTTGAGGAGTGTCTGGAATTTTTGGTTTTGAAAGTGCCATCTGAAATAAATAAAGAAGCTCTTAACATAGGTATAGAAACTCAAATTATATAATTAGCATTATATGCTGCACTGTACGTAAACAATGTTTAGTTCTGACAAACAGCTTTTTCCTGTCATATAGTGCTTATGTATGTCATATTTGGGAATTAGATTGAATAACTTGAAAAATAAAATGCTAATTTTCTTGACTTCAAATTACATTAGATTTATATACAGTATTACATGTATTATAATACATGAACTGAGGTAATATAGTTTCAGCGTTCCAAAAAATATCTCTGGTTGCATTTTCAGATCAAATCCAAAGAATGCTTTCTGAAAAGAAAAATAGTCAATTATCATACATAGTAGTCGTCTATACTTACATTTGGTTTGAATGACCTCTAAATATGTTTGTTAACAAATTGAAATGTCAGAGCAAGATTTTAGTCGAGACTTTGATGACATCTGTTACCTGTAACCTGTGTAATTTACTTCCTGGTTAGAGATAGTCTCGTTCAACCAGACGCTCGGCTGGTCGGAGATTTACGGAGACAGCCGAGTGTCTGGTTGAACGAGACTAAATAAAAATAGATCTATTTAAATCACCTGACCAAAAATCAAGATACTACATGTACCTGCTTCTTTCAATAAAGGCGTCGGTGGGGAAGAGGGCTGCCGCTAAACCAAGCGAAAAAAGTTGGAGCGCCAATTTACGATGCCATTATGTCTAGCTTTGAAAAAGATAGATCCTCCCCCTTCCTTGATTAACGTGTTGGCGTCGGAAGCAAATTTCTTCTTTAAGTAGAATACCATCATTCAAATTTTATGATTAAGCTCAAAACTGCTAAAGCCTGCAAAGCTTGGTACTAGCAATTTTCAAAAAAATAATTGATGGAATAGCCAAACACAAGTCATGTGAATATTTCGCCCAGTTAATTTCGCGGGAAAATCAAATACAGAGTCTTCCATATATAGCAGTTAGTCCCTGTGTCAAACTGTATGATTTAATGTATATTATGCATGTACATACCTTATAAGGCTTATATCAATAGATCCGCCTCCTTTCACGATTTCCATACCCTCCTCAGTATAGCCCCTTTTCCTATGACATATATTGCCTAGGAGTTATTCCCCTTAGCCGCCATTTTGTAGGGCAAAGTAGTGAATTTACCTCTTTGAGAAAAAGTACAATCTGCTAGCATATAACGACACATGGATGTGTTTGACGTGGAAATTTTGTATTTTTGAGATATTATACACTCTTACATTTTTTTTCATTAACAGAAAAAGGGGGGGTATTTTCCATACTTCAGGTGCCTGTGCTTTGAGCAACCAATTTTTGATATGCATGCAAGAAATATATGTTGGAAAATATTTACAATTTTGAAATCATAAATTAATAGAAGCCTTGACAAACGTATATTCATAAGAAAAATAGTGTTATCTTTACCTCATTAACCAGTATAACAAATTGAACTTGGTTGAATAATGAAGGGAACTGGATATGTTGCCCCACAATATGGCGGCTAAGGGGAATAATTTCTAGACAACAAAAGGGTCTATTCTGTGTAATCTGCTTCAGACACCTTAACAAGTGCTGAAAATTCCAAATGCACGCCGTAGTTGTCGCTTGGCGATTCTATCACCAGCTGAGAAGTAGCTGGGTTTTGAAGTGAGTTTGGGCAACTTTCTTTCATCTTATTTTTCCTTGTATACGCTTCCATTCAAATACATGTATCTTGCCATTTTTATGGCTCCTCTATTCTTAAAAATCGATGTCACATGCATGTAACTGTTACATATACAAACAATTTCAGTAACCAGTGAGTACATACATGCGTGTATTTTGTTATCCATGGACAATCCTGCGTGTGTGTTAAATTAAGTTATTTTCACAAAATGAAATATTTGCCAAGAAAAAACAAAGAAATTGGTTTGTCTGTGCGATTGCAAGAATGCACAGAACACAAATTAAACTTTATATCTGTATGGAGAGTTAGGAAATACTAGTTAGATATTACAGGATGGATGCCACTGTCACTGATGTTGTCAATATTCTCTGAGAACATGGGAACCAAATCACTTTTTCATTTTCTAGCATTTCTGACGAGTGGTACAGTACATATTACAGAGATGAAAAATCTATATATACAGTCTACCCCCCCCCCCCCCAAGTTTTTATTAAGGTAACTCAATGGTTCCTAGTTAATCTGAGAAATTCTTTTAAAATTGTTTTTACATGCCATCTCCACTCTAACTATAATGAAAGGGAGGTAACTCAATTTCTTTAAATCAATCCTACAGTGTAGATGTACATTATCATGGTAAAATACATATTTATCAACTAACGGAATATAAATGTAAATTCCTTATATATATTATCTGAAGAATAAATATGAAATCTATCTTTACATGTAGTTTACAAACTTGTGAATAAAAGGGGACGGGGGAGGTTGGTTGGAATGGTTGGTTGAAGCTGTCACCCCACCGGCTGTCAAAGCTTGAGCTGGATTAGACAAGGACATACCAAATTGATTATTTCTATTTCCAGAATTAAGATACTCCATTGAATCCGCATGACATGTAAGCATTACTCAACAAGACATTTTCTGGCTATAATGTTCATGAAATATTCCCCCATAACAAAACAAAAACCAAAAAACGCTATCTCGTGATCGAACTCTTTCTAAATAATGAAATTATATACCAAGAGAGTTTCTTTAAGGATCCATAAAAAAAATTGTTATGGTATTCATGAAAGCAGTTTTCTTTCCAATTTCATTTAAATGTTTTATTCAAATTTTACACAATGATATTGATTTATAATAATTAATAATTGTAACTATAGACAGCCCAGGGTTTTTTGGCTGTAGTCTGTTACCCCCTTTATGTCTAAGTCTATCGTACATCTGCAGGTAAACTTTTTTTACTACGAACTTGTGATTTTTGTAGACTTTATGAATTCCTCTACAGTAGGAAAGATTCAATCACTACAAAATATTGAATCAATTCAGTTCAGATGCATCTTTATCCCAAACTGAAAGATCTTTCAGATGTTCATTTCCCGGCTTCAAGAAATCCCCGAATATACATGCGCGGACGAGTCCGGAAGTAGCTGCGTATGGGTCCACAGAGGAGGGGGGTCTTCTGTCCTCCATGTAGCCCCGCCCCTCGGCCGCCACCAGGGGCGGGATTCTGATCGTGGTGAACACTTTATTTTCCCCGTCCACCACGAAGTCGTCCTGCCGGGGGTGCCAGTGCCCTGACTTGTTGGCGAGTCTCTCCGAGTTGTCTTTCTCCAGAGTTTGATCGTAAAGTTGTAGTAGCGGCAAAGGATCAGATTTGGATAATACTTCAATCGCATGGTGTATAAATCTGGAATCAGATTAAAATATTCACAGAGTTACTTACATTTTCATTTAAATAAGATTCAAACTTCGGTCCATTATATCACATAGTGAATAACTAAAACTTGAGTTTGTCTTATGGGAAGACCGACATTGTTTGCAACAAGATTTTATTGAGTTCTTTTAACCTTTTTTTTATTAAAAAATTAATGCAATGATTTAAAGAAGAGAAGCTTACTTGATTCCGCCTTTTTCCCTCATTTTCCTGACGCTGAAGTTGAGATGTCCCCCAGAGAAGAAGGCCTCCCCGCTGACCGGGGCGGCTTTCAGGGTGACCCTCAGACCGTACATCTCCGCCAGCCTCAGTAGGATATACCGGGACATCTGGAGGTGGTCCCCCACCGTCACCCCCAGGCATGGCCCCACCTGATACTCCCACTGAAAGTTACACGCACGCCTAATCATAAATATATACACAACGTTACACCTACCTAAAATAATATTGTCTTCTTTGTCTGTCTAAAATGATTTTTTTTGACTGTGAATATCTTTATTTCATCTTGTAAGATTTTTCTAAACATTAAGGAAATTTTCGTATCGAAGCCAAAATTCATTGATGTATCATTTTGTCGACAGATTATATATTATCTGTACAGAAGAGAAATACCTGAGATGGCCCATTTTCCCGTATACATCCACTGACGTAAATCCCGGCGTATATGCAGGCCTGTAGATGTTTGATTGACAGGTCCCTCTCTATTCCGACATTCCTGTCGTGTTCATGTCCAATACTGCAGTAAATGACTAGGGGAAATAGTAATTGAATTGATACTTACTGTACAAGGATATTCTACAAAGTTTATTTTAAGGTGTAATATCCCTCTGATATAAAGAGAGATAACTTCCCAAGGAAAATGTTCCAAGCAATTCCATGGATTTTCTTGTCAGTATTTAGAGAGTTTAATATTGAAGACGATTGTATTGTCAACTCATTCTAAACTTAATCATTGTACGAGTACAAATGTTGATTTCTAGTTTCTATTGCCAATATTTTTAACCAAAATATTACGACGTCGTTATTTGTTCAACAATGGTCAAATTTGTAGAGTTTCACATTCTTTTACAATATCTAAACTTTTCACTAAAGTAAAAAAGATAAAGAAGGAAACTGATGTTTATAAAATTCTAAAATTCGCTTTTTTCGCCAACTAAAATTCGTGGATTTTCCCCTCTTCTGCTACCTAGCCATAATATAATATTTTTTTTATTTCAAAGTTCTGTCATCTATGTTGCTTTCACAGTTTTGTCCTTTACCAAGTAGAAATAAACTGCAGATAAATTTAGTTTAGTGAAGGTAAAGCAGCCTACTAAGTGAGGAGTAGTCGTAAGTATTGTTGTCGTAGCTGGCTGGCTTTCCGTCATCTCTCATCACCACGTACTCCTGTTCTATACCAAACCACGGGTCGTGGGGCTGTGTGGGGCGGTGACCCGTCACTGGGTCATGTTTTAGTCTCTCCATTGTTTCAACACATTGGACTCTCGTGTTTATTCCTATAAATGTAATTATTTAAAGAAAAACTTTTAATATTTTTCTGGTTAAAACATCTTTATATTTCTGTTTTTATCTCTTGCTTAGAAGTAACATCAAACAATCATTATATAAGATATCAAAATACACATGGATAATGTTTTGCTACACCCCCCTCCCCCCCCCCCCCCCCCCGAGCATCCATAAAGTTGGTAAATAAAAAAATAAAAATATTTTACCAACTCAGTGATGTTGCATGTTTTTTTTTTTATTTGTACAAAATTTTATTCACACAAACTGAATGTGATCGGGCAGCAGGCAAAGCCTACATGTATTTTAGCCCTCTCCCTAACATTTTAATGTGGTGCTATGTACCTGCAGGTGTGTCCAGTGTTAGCCACATGTCACAGAGAACCAGCTTATGGGGACTTTTCAGGAAGGGATTTTCAAACATGGCTACTGGCTTCATTATCATGTCAAAAAATTCAGAATCGTCTTGGTTGATGCTGTTCCACATATAATTATCCCAAACAGGACAATCTGGAGAGAAAAACATTATATTATCTACATGAATTCAAGTACATATAAATGAACACAGAGGGTTTTTCGGGATGGGGGTATAAAGGTTATAAATGCCATCCTTGTCAAATGATAGATAAAAGTGTTGAATAATTTTGCTTTGGGGTCGCACCTTGGACAGTCTTTGGTTCGGTGTCCACTACTCGTACTTTACTCCAGAACTGGTAGTTGGTGTGATTCGCGAACACATACTCCAGAATGACGCGGTTAGAGGAGCGAGGAACATCAAGGGAGCTGACGAAATGTAGCTTACTGTTCGCCTCCATATTCCTGAGGCTGAAAAATGCTATGAATTCAGAGGTTTTTAATATATACAATTATTTGCATGTACTTTGGAAAATGTTTTATATAATATTAAAAGTGTTTTATAGAATGATGCATGGATAGTAAAAATAAATGAAATTGTATTATATTAAAAAATTAATGCTAGAATAATAAAATTATTGATGAAGGCAAGAATATGCAGATGTCCATAGTAAAAGATATAGTTCATTCAAACCTGATAAATGTTGAGAATGACTGAATTATCCAGGAAAACAGACTTCCTATCTATAAAGCACAGCTATACATATAAACATATCTGTCACTCTTTCCTCCTGACCTTGAGAATACAGAAATATTTATAAATGTAGATGTACTAAATAAATGGACGGTGACCTGGCCTGTTAACGAACTGTAACGAGAGCAAGATGGCATAATGAGGCTTACTTAGAAGTATAGAGCATGTTTTCATTATACGGTAGGTTTAGTCCATACCGAGTAAAGAGCTGACCTCAATATATGGAGAGGGGACATCTATTGTAATCAACCCATTTATTTCTTTGAAAAGATCTGTATCTACAAATAATGGTTAATTAGATACACTGACTTCTCGCTAACGGTTTCTGCGGTTGAAATGAATTAAAGAAAAATGATTGATAGGCAGAAATGAAAGCCAACATATTTCTTTGTTCAATACGTTAAAAGAGAATGGTACTAAATCTAAACAAGCTCATTCAGAGAAGTTGTGTCCCCCGCTGAAGGAAATAAAAGGAGGATGCTCAGATTGGGAGTCAACCCCGGATCTACATGATTATTAAATTATGTGATAATGTACGGAAGCAAATGAAAATTTCAATATGGATATAAAGATTTGACTGCTTATTCTTTAATTAAAACATGTATAAAGATGCGTTTAATATAAAAATCTATCAAACAATATTTTGTACACGCCATACGTCACATAAATTCTTCATTTCTGATGCTTAATATTATCATTTAGTTATGTTTTAAAAAAAATAAAAAATAAATAATAGGATCAACCGGGATTTGAGAAGCCGGCTTGTAAGCTAACGGAGAATCTTCCCGCTGGACCATCGACGAACTTGATTTAACGAGGAATTGAATGCAATCAATAGGTCATATACATATCGTATGCATGCTCGTATATATATGTTTACATCACCTTCTACATTGTCAAAATTTCAATTTTGTTGTTTTCACAAAGAAACAACTACAAAAAATCAAAGTACTTAAAGTATTCGGGGGAGTTGAACATTGTAATGTGAGAGATCTCACAGGAAGTAGAGGAACATTTTCATACTTTTAGATACAAGTAAACTAGAGCACATTTGTTAGAGATACAACATCAAACATTAAAAATGATTTTCAATTAGATTTGAATAACGAAGATCACGAGGGCATGCAGCTTTTAGATACAAGTGCAGATTTGAAAGAGATATAAAACCAAACATTATTTAGAAGCACTATATAGGGAGTGAAAGTTAGTTGATTGACCGATGCTAGAAAGTGTAGAAATTCTCCCCAAAAGTGCGCAAAAAATATTGCGCCTTACATTGCACCTGTTTTGCTTTACGGAATCTGTAACCTTATGGTAACAAACAAATACATAAAAAAATAACGCTACAGATCTGCAGCTACATGTAATAGGTTTCAAACTTCTTTCAGTACTATATATTACTCATACACTACCCTTATTTGACTATTTGCAACAACAAAAGGCAGTTAACTTTCAATAACATTTACAATTATAGTAAAATTTTATGGTTGGAAAAAAGTGGGGGAGCTCATCCCAATTTCTTAAAATAAAATCTTTATCTTCTTGGCTTTATTCCTTAATTTACTAACATTGGTATACATGCACTTGTCTAAAATACTTATGAAACATTTATATCAAAACGCCCTTCCTACTCTATTCTGAATGTGTACAAAATTTTTGGTACCAAAAAACAAGCACTTTTTACTTTCAGTGTTACCATCATCAGACACTATTTCTTATGTTTTACCTTTTCATGAATATTAATACGAGGGCTGTCCCGTAAATTCGTGGACAAGTTGTCTAGTGTAAAAAATATACATCACTGCGTTCTGAAATTTTCACTATTATTTAGTACATATTTTAGTAAAATATACAGCAAATTTCAGATAAATATATGCATAAATAAACAAATTATGTGATTTTATGCCATGTATTATATCACCTTACGGCGCATGAATTATAACGTCAAAGTGTGTAATACAGCGTCACGTTTTATCTTTGCTGAAAATAAAGTTGGATGAGTCCGACTTAAATTTAGAAATTTCATTGATACACATTCTTTAGTCTCCATAAACAGTCGAAGAACCAATTGGCACCTTTATGCGATCTTCTGAAAATTTATCTGTAACTTACGGACAATATTCTCACCATCATTCAACTAATAGAAAATCTCATATCGGCGGTCTACTGAGACAGCGTCTTTTGCTATTACATTAGGAGTTTGTCCGTAAGTTTTGTACTCCCCAGAGACTCGATAAAAAGAACTTCGCTAAGAAAACTCCTATTTCATTTGTATACTTAAGGTATGGCGATATTTTTATAATCTTTTTTCTTCTATGGTCATTTCAAGTCTCTAAAGGTGTGTCATTTCAACATCGAAATAAAACTGAACTGTTCTCCGGTGCGCCGTAACGTCATAAAACGTCGCCATTTTTGTGTGTTGTGTTTACCACTTTCCTATTTCAAATACTCGAGAAACTGCCAAAAATTAAGCAAATGCCATAAAATTTTTACAACGACTACAAAATTGATTGTGGAATTGAATTAGTATAATTTTAATCCAAATCTTATGCATTTAAAACTTTTATTTTGAATTCAACTTGTGTATTCTTTAATAAAACCTTGGTTTTTTGACCGTGCGCCGTAGGACAATACCTCGTGCACATTCAAGCATAATAAAATCTTTATTTTTGCCTATATTTTATCAAAAAAATTATCATGCACTTAAATATGATAAATAAACATTTACTGAAATTTTCAGCTTAGTGCGCCCATTACTTTTCGAGAAAAACGCTTTGTCTACGATTTTACGGGACAACCCTCGTATATTTATATTAACGTGACTTTGCTGTATTTCCCTAAATGAAATCGTTTTTACGCGGACAGAGGTTGGATAATTTGCAGAATAGGAAATTTTCAACATTTTCTTTAGTTCTGTATAAATCAATTTCAAATTCTGTAAAATATAATATTCAAATTAAGTTAAATGAAATTCAATTTCATTTACTTTCATTTCATTTATCAAAATTAAATAAATTCAGAAAAATGAGATGGACTATTTTACGGCGGACGTTTCTGCAAGTTTATATTGAATAGCACAGGAATAAATTGGTCGACACAGAATTCCCACGGACGGCCACTATACAATACACATTACTGCGCTAGAAACCGCGTGATGACTAAGGGAGATTGAACATAGTTCAACTCCCAAAAACGGTGTCTAGTTTAGCCTCTACTAAAACCAAAGTTCAAAGGCCTCTCGAGATACCAAAAGTGTTTCAGACAGACAGAAATACAGCCGAACGAAGGGACGGGGGAGGGTGGCAGTTATTTTTCATCATGGTATAAAATTTAATTGGGAAACTCAAAAGCTTCTTTAGATATCGCCGGCAAATTATCTATATCTTCAAATATGGGGGTTATAATTTGAACAAAACCAAAGGAGTTTGTGTGTCGATATGCCTTAATCTTAAGAAAAAAAATTAAAAGTTTTTATGCCCCGTAATCGAAAAAAAGAATGTTAGCATGAATTTGACAGTCTTTTTTCCAGTGCGCCGCGAATCCTGCAGAATATCAATCAATCTCGTTCTTTTGATTATTGCATATGCATAGATTTGGATTTAGATTTAGCCTGAATTTAGCATTAGCTATTTCCCATTGGTCGCCATATTGGAGATGGCCACAACCTAACCAAAGAGGCCATGCCAGATTTGAACAACCCTAAATCTAAGAAATCTCTCATATCAATACATGTATGATCCTGTGAAAAAATCTTTTTCCTGTATATTTTTTTTCTATGTAAAATTTTGATCGCTAATACATGCATATTGTTCCATCTTATCCCATATGATTAAAATTAAACTTGAATCTACACTACCTGAAGATGCTTCTATACTAATATGAAATAATTGCTTTGCTGTTCTTGGTAAAAATATTTACAAAAATTTTGTCCTAATTTTTCTATGTAAAACTCAAATTACTATATTACGATACCACTTTACCCCGAGGTCATAATTTGAACAAATGTTTCCATAGGGAACATGCTAGTATGTAAAATAAAACTGCTCAGCACATTGAGTATTACATGTTCTGCTCACATCGAACTCATTTAGCTAAGTCTGGTGTTGAAAAAAAAAAGAAAAAGAGAAGGCAAAAACAGTTTGTAATATAGATTGACCAACTCTTTATTTTTTCAGTTGTTTCATTTTTATTGGCCTTTAAGCATCATCTTCTCCAAAACTTTCTTTTTAGGCACAGCATTCTGTTGGAATAAAATATTTTTATTTTTAGTAAATTAATTAAAATAAACACTAAAATCAACAATTGAAAGAGTATATAAAATTAAAATTCGGATTATTTTGAATTGAAATAGAGCAAAATAAACTTAAGACTCATGCTATGTTAATCATTCAATGTGAGTCTATATTTAGCTCTATTTCAAAATAAACAAGTTTAAAAAATGTATATTTTGTACATTCTGTTTAATAGAAGGATTAAAAGCCCAAATAATTAATATTAATGGAAAACACATATTTTGGGGATGGGTGACGTTAAAGAAACAAAATTCTCCCCCTCCAAAATATACTTTTGGCCATCACTATCAAACAAAAGTCCCTGCTGATGAATTTGAATTTACTGTTGCATGGCCACTGGGCACGATTTTGTCAGAGAAATACAGCTAGAAAGACATATAACTTTTTAAAAATATATTTCTTTATGTGTGCTGCATGAAATATGATGAAGAATACAATTTACAGACCTTGCCTCCCTTGCGAAGACAGTTGTAACAAGAGCAGTTACTTGTCCACCAGTTACACGATCCTTCCTGGCAGTGACGTTGTGCACAGTAACTGTTACATCTACTGCAGTTTGCAGCGAACGAGTTGGCTGTAAATTTTTCAAAAAAAATATCCTTTTTAAGGGGTCTGGATACAGTTGTATTGTTACCAAATTGAAATGTTTATTTTCATCCTGCCTTTATCACTAGCATATTTTGTCTCTCATGCAAATACATATTCTACGTACGAAGAATATCTTTAAAACGATGCATCCATTTCGCGCTTTCTATGATTGATACACTAACCTTGTCAACAAATATATACTAGCTGATACCATTTACTCAAATGCTAACTGACGTTTTCCATACAAATTGTTCCATCTGATTAAAATCAGATCTGTTGATCCGTTCACATAGATCGTTGCCTTGTGTAGTGATTTACATGTATGGGAGCGAATCAAAGGATCTGATTTTAGATAGCTACAATTTGTTCGGGCTGGCATCAAGTGATTACATGTATTTACAAACTGAATTATTTACAAACTGCGTTTTTCCCGTTATTCCTGATCATGACAAGGAGCACATGACTGATGTGCTCGGCAACGATGTTCTCTCGTCCATGGCACCTGATCCAACCTCTGATGTTTTGGAGGTCTGTGTTTTCTCTGCCCCTGGTTTGTATTTTTTGAATGGATTTTTAAGCTAGAATACTGTTCGTAATCTCATATTTCATATAAAAAATAACTTATAATAATGATTCAATATTAGAGGAATATTTAAAAGACAATAGCAAGGACATTCTTCATAACATCACGTTAAAAATCTGTGTTTGTAAGCAGCGTATGAGCCCCGTTATTGTTAATTAGTGTTGAAATTTTATGGAGTGTGTTCAATTTGTTTAGACTGCACGTATCATGGAGCACGGAATGACAATACTGGTGAGTTGGTTTTGCTTTCTTGAATTTTTACACTGAAATTTCTAGATAAAACTCTAATTATTTTCTGCTTTTATTAAGTATTATGGATATATCAAACGCGTCATGAAATGTGTAGTTTTAATAATTTTCAGATAAAAGAAGTCTTTAACAGTCGCGATTTTAATATGTTTCGGAGTGTAATCATTTAGCAAAATAAAGGACTTGATATTCTTCAAAAAGTTTTAGAAAATACAACCTTAAATCCATTTCCTACCTTGAAAGAAAATTTAGAAATTCTTTTTTGGAAAGAAGTGTTTCACATACAGTATTTCTTTTCTTCCTCGTATATACAATCACGTACAATTAGAAAAGGGGAAAAAAGGGAATTCGAGAGCGCGGTTAACTAATGAACCTACACATAGCAACTCAAAAGATTTACTGAATTTAGCCCAATTGAATTAACTCACAATGATAAAGAGTTCCATAAAAGAAAAATGCGAAGGCGAAAGTGCGAAGTGAAAGGGCCTTTATCACTTTTAGCATTCACTCTGAGGAAATTTTTCTCCAATATATCACGAAGGCCATCAAAAAATAATCAAATCAGAAACTTGGCCTTAGAATTTAATGATTAAGGACACAACGATGTGCCATCTTCTACAGAAGTAGCGTTGGTAAAATCGTTTACAACCGGACGGACGGACAGCTAAATAAACAGACGAAAGACAATTTACAGTGAAATATCTGTATCTCGAAGTTGAGGGGACCTGTACACGACTTCGAGATATCCGGGGGTTCGAGATATCCGAAGTTAACTTCCAAAGTCGAATCAATAATTTCCCGTTTTTTGTTTTTTTTTTTGTATATAATATATCTTCAGTTCATGCATAACACTATCATGTATTACCAAACATGTAGTCTCTATGGAAAAGACTCAAGTATTACTATCGCATATTAAGCTCCTTAGGTCTCTGGCCAATAGAACTAAAAATGGTCAGTCGTATTTTCAAGCTGTTAGTAGAACTTCGTGAATTTTATATCTGAAGTTTATACACAAAACGAGATAATAAGATGTAATGCGATTTTGAAAATAAAACCCATACAGTTCTACCAAATATCACACTTGTGTGATAGTGTTATTCTCTTGTAAGAAATCAGCGCATCATTTTACATTCAATAAATGAAATAAACTCCGGCAGAAACATTATTCATTATTACTTACTGACTAGCAATAAAGCTATAGTCATCAAAAACAAAAACTTCATTTTCCTGCAACAGAGAAATGGTGAAAAATCAATTGTGAACAATAAAATTATTGCCTTATCTCAAATAAAATAGACTAAGACAAATTTAAAAGAAAAAATCGCAAATTATAATACATACTTACATATATTTCTCTTTAATTATACGTAGAAGGTGTATGAAGATTCTAATGTATGCTATACTATAAATACACATTTGTATGCACTTAAAAGGAGGAAAATTCGTGAAGAGTTATTCAATATTAAAATTAATCTTCATTGCCCAAGCTCACATCTGTATTACATTAATTTATTTAGCAAAATAAGGAAACTTCAGGGGGAAAACATCAGCTTTAGGTGACACATAGCTAATTTGTTATGTTTTAAATGATAATTATTTTCGATTCTCCTTCCGAGTTTTTCATTATATAGCTTTCGAGTTACAGCTGGTGAGGATTCATGATTTATAAATATGAGCGCATTTTAGAATATTTTGTACATTATTATCAGGTAAACCTTATCTATTGATCAAGTTTGGTTATATTTTATATTGTAATACAACTAACATTATCAATATTTCTCTGACATTTTTCAGGATTTCAAGGAACTGGTATAATGAAAGGCGTCTTTCTTTTCAGTTTATTTGCTCTGTTTCTGGCAGGTAAGACAATAATCTGTACATATAAATACAAAATTAATACCTCACTTTTTCAAAGTTTTCTTGATAACCTATTTGTACCTACTTATTTAGGTGCGAATGGCCGGTGCCAACAATGCAATAAACACTGTACCAGTTCGGAGCTTGGTTGTGGAGCCGGGGACTGTCCCTTCTGGTCTGGGACTTGTCGATGTGATTACTGTCCAAGCAAGAATGGAGGAAAGGTATATATAGCCCTCAGCAAGAAAGCACAAAGAAATGCACTGTCATAAGCATACGCACTTCCGCGCCACAACCCGGGGTCAAACTCTCAACCTATGGAATCCTTGCAGTAGAGGAAGACCGCTCGGCTATTTAATCTAGTAAAAAAAAATGCTTTCGATGCCGATGGAGTTCTCACGGCGCTGACCTACACTACTGGGTCATTGAGAATGGAGAGGTTTCTTCTTCTAGGAGGTTCCGTAGATTAATTGAGAGTTCAACCCTAGGTTGGGACGGAAGTGTGTATCCTTATCAAAGTGAATTTCTTTTTGTGCTTTCTATATATTATATTACATATATATTCTGTTAGGTGTCTACAGTGCCCCGGTCCGGGGCGGAAGTGGGTATTCTTATAAACTATGTGCTTTGTACTGCTTTCTTCACCTAGGACAGTTACGTTAGTTAAAGAGTTTTTGTATATTCAGATTGTAATATTCATATTCGTTTGAAAATAGATTTAAGCAACATGACAAGACCACAGACACATGGTGATTTTTTTTTACTTAATGACAACAAATTAATTTATGTTGCACAATATAGCTAGATGAAGATCTAGAGAAGAATTTCAGTGACACAATTTCTATTAAGCTATTAACAGGTCTGGGCGGCCTCCGTTTTTGGAGGATCGCTAAATTCAATATGGCAGCCAAATTTTTTACCATATATGGAAACCGCAATGCAATGTCGGATAGTTCATCTTCTGTTTTAAGAGGATAACATAGGTAATTTTCAAACGCCTCGTGCCTACCTTTAATCAAAAAGTGCAAGCGCGAGAGTACAATTAAATGAAAGTTCAAACATTAAACTATCGATTGTATGTTGCGATTTGAGATTCTATGTCTAGAATTTTTACAAAACGCTTTCAAAGTTGGCACTTCTTACGATTCATTTCTGCTTAATATTTCTTGTTATTTTGTTTAATTTTTATGTTTTTTTTTCCTATACCCTTTTCCCTCTAGATAAAACAAATAAACAGGCACTTTTAAAAATGCTCAAACAATACATACATGATATTATTTTCATTTAATTCAAAATTAGAGAAAAGGGAAACACAAAAGAAAACGTACTGTAAAGAAAAAATACACTCGGACTGATAATTTTAGCAAATAAAACAATTTGAAGATAAAATAAGTATTATTTAGAGAAATCAAGAAAAAACACCGCCACCCACTTTATAGCTGTGCAGCATCCAAATTCCTATATGAGGCCTCGACGGGGAGTATGCACCCGCAGTATATATTTCCACGGACAACGTTAGTTTCAGTCAGATTAGTTTTGTCAACGGGATAGACGACATTAGACGTGATTGAATTTTATTTAGTCTTAACTGATAAAGATGACGGTTTAACCGTTCTGTAGATGGAGATTGATCCAAATTTATTTCAGGTTTCTTAAAATCCCAGTTTAATTAGATACAGATACAGACAGTTCTTCGATGGGCTTTGATGTCACACAGTTTTATTGTGTTATTGAAATGCGACATTAAGAACGACGTAAGAGATGTATGTACCGCAGTCGTCAGAGATAAAGATTTTTAAAAGATGATTAAAAAAAAAAGTGGGGGGGGGGGGGGGGCTAAGAAGGTACTTGAATCAGTTTGCACGAGAAGAGAGGAAAATGGAGGGGTGCGGATTTCACCTAATGTATGCTGCATCCGTGAACTTTACTTTTATTTGAAAGGGACACAATAAAAACAGGGAAAGCAAATATGTTTTCAGGAAATATTATCCAACATACGATTTTTTCCGTAATTTTGAATTTTCGTTATCGGTTGGATCGAAATATAATGTGTAGATTCTGTTAGGAATAATTAAAAAAAAAATGATTGAGAAAAAACATTGCTTGGAAAATATTTCTCCATAATTTATAATAGGGGAAAAAATCAGCATTTAATTAATATTAAATTTGTACGTGCTTTTGATAAATTGAATCAGATTCATTTTTTGACCGTGCTGTATTTTAGTTGGCTAATACAACAGTATACAAGGCTAATACGAAACGGAATGTAGCTCCGCCCTCTGAGTCCCGTTGCAAACATAATACCTAGTTTTAACCATCATCGTATGAAATTATCAGCGTAGACTGCCCTTTGTTTTGAAAAGTCCGATAGGTGGCGACACCTCTATCCTCTGTTTTTAGGGGATAAAAACTATCCTCCAAAATCAGAGGCCGCCTAGACCTGATTAAGGTCCACCTCAAAGGTGTTTTTGTTTTTTTTAAATAAAAACTCCACAAGACTTAAAAGGGGGGGGGGGGATAATTATAACTGGCCAAAAAAGGATGCGACACGTTATATGTTATACGATATGGAGATTAATTTTTTTTGGGGGGGGATTAAAATTGCTTCGTCAACTCTTTTTTTTTCTTTAGATTCTAATCCTGGATTTGGCTATTGATAAATTGTGCAATAAATAATTTTGTCATTTTTTGTAGAAGACGAAGTATGTCGTTCTTGGAAAGAAATTGAAGTAACCGATTTTATATATTGTAAATTACGAATAAAAAGTCTTGAAATCGTACACAACATAAGCACCTTGAGGTTATACATGTATACCATGAGAGTATGTATTGTCAATTTTATGAGACAGAAACGTAGAATTAGGAGGGGGATACATATCACGATGTAAATGCATAAAAGCACTGTAAAAATTACATATTTAATGTAAAATATCAATTAAGATTACTATAATTTATACGCACAAAGTGTAACAAGTACAGACATGTATACTAGAACGACTGGTGGCCTTTTTGGGTTTGTCAAGAAAAAAAAAATGTTTGCCAGATAATGCCCTTCCCCAAAACTGAATATGTTTGACCCTGTCCTCGAAATTGCCTATTGGGTACATGTGCATTTTTTTGTATTACGCAAGGTTGGAAAACTTTCTCTGTAATACAAGATGTAAAATGCAGCAGTGTTGTCATATCGGACGATTTTTAGTACTCGCTTACTTTTCCTATTGAGTAACCGATTACTCGGGTAGTTTTGTATATTGTAGTACACGTAATTAAGGAATTCATTTCAATAGGGAAAACATCTTGATTAAACTTTTTCCAAGTGCGAACAAAATTAAAATATCGAATAATAATTTTAAAAAAAAATCCAAAACAAATCACTTTATTGAATAAAACAAATTTCTCATTTGGTTTTGAGTTTCTTTGGTACTTTGTATTTGGACTGTTTTGGTGCTGACTCCAAAGATGCCATATAAGCCCTGATATACATAAACAAGAACAAAGTCCCCGTCACAGCAGGTGGTATGGCGGAAGTAGTATCTCCAAGTGCAATATGGGTAAAAACCGCACCACCAGAAATAAGAGCCAGAATTCCTGTGGCTACAGTTTTTATTTCACTGGAGAAGAGTACAGCCAGACTGCATGCCACCTCGTACACCCCGACAAAGATCCTGTAATTGTCTGGGTTAGGTGTGTACCCGATTAAGGTCAAAGGACAAACCTTGGAAAAATCCTGAAATTCTCTCGCCTGGAAAAAAAGAGTCATTGTCAACACGGCAAAGATTTCATAACGTAGAAGTTCCAAGATTCAATAATTTAAGTTTGTTACTCAAATTTAAATTTCTTGGACAAGCATATGTCGCCTATGTCTGTTTTAAATGCTAAATGGTATAATCTTGGTGTTCAACTTGGTAATTGAGTATAACATTGTCCGCAATATTAGTTTGTTATTCGGAGTTCAAGTGTATACGTACTATGCAAAAATTAACTTAATTAATTACAAGTACATGTATGCCCAAACTTACAATTTCTCCATAAAGCTCTGTGTTGAATGGAAAGACTTTGATACAACCGTCTACGATACACAAGCATGGAAGGATCCAAGTCAGGGCAATATCTAAATTACTGATGAACCCCATTCTGTGAAAGCAATATCGACCAGTCAAAATGATTATTTTGTCGGTAATTCCACATTAGAAATACGGTACTCAATTTTCAATAATTATTTTCAATATGTACGTATTATTATAACTAAATGAAAGAAAAAGTGAGCTAGCTCACATACCCCACGCTCCCCCAAAACTTGACGGTGAAACACATAATGAAAGGCACAGCTAGTGCACTTTAAATACATAGTATAGATCAAAAAGGGCAATAATTGCAAAAAAAAAATCTTCACATCAAAATGTCTTGCATATGAGGACATTTAAATGTGGAATGAAGTTTCTAGATAAATAATGGAATCAAAATTTCTTGGCATTATACAAATCCAAACATTAATTTGAAGTGGTTGGGGTGGGGGGCGGGGGGGGGGGGGGTTGAGAAATTTTCTTGAATAATAGGCAAAACTCTTTGGGATAAAATAATGGAATATGTCCTAAATATCTGCATAGGTTGACGAAACTATGTACAACAGTTTAAGAGGAGAGGTGCTGACAAACTGTTCATCTGTATATTCAGAATATGGCCAAAAAGTCTAAGTTGGAAAGTGTGGAAATTCCCGGAAAAATAAAGGAATCGGAATTTCCTGGTACTATGCACATCTACAGATTGTGTCCTAAATATTTGCAAAGTTTAACGAAATTCTGTGCAGTGGATTATGCGCTGACAAACTGTTCATCTCTATATAAAAGATATGGCCAAAAACCTAAGTTTTTAGTGCGGGAAGTCCCGGAAAAAATAAAGGAATCGGAATTTCCTGGTAATATGCACATCTACATATTGTGTCCTAAATATCTGCAAAGTTTAACGAAATTCTGTGCAGCGGTTTATGAGGAGTTGCGCTGACAAACTTTTCATCTCTATGTAAAAGGTATGGCCAAAAACCTAAGTTTTTAGTGCGAAAAGTCCCGGAAAAAATAAAGGAATCGGAATTTCCTGGTAATATGCACATCTACATATTGTGTCCTAAATATCTGCAAAGTTTAACGAAATTCTGTGCAGCAGTTTATGAGGAGTTGCGCTGACAAACTGTTCATCTCTATATTCAAGGTATGGCTAAAAACCTAAGTATTTAGTGCGGAAAGTCACGGAAAAAATAATGGAATCGGAATTTCCTGGGAATATGCACATCTACACATTGTGTCCTAAATACCTGCAAAGTTTGACGAAATTCTGTGCAGCGGTTTATGAGGAGTTGCGCTGACAAAAAAAGAGGACTGACTGACTGACTGACGGACTGACTGACTGACTAACGGACGGGTCAGAAACATTATACCTCCCGCAACTAGTTGCGTGGGGTATAATTAGGCTTTCTGACTGTTTGCTGGCTCACTGACAGTGGGTGCAAGGAGCTCGAGAGACAAAGGGCATTTTAAAGAAAGGTCAACAACAACAGAAATAAAAAAAAATATTAAAATCAAAAATTGCTGCCAAGCTAAAAATTAAAAAAAAGGTACTCAAAACAAAACTACATGAGAAAGAAAGAGAGAACCTTCCCAAACGAGGAAAAGGGAGGGGCATACCTCTAATGGACAAGCCACTTTCCTTATTTTGTAGAATTTTATTAATCTTCTTACTATTTCTCTTGCTTTCTAAAGGGTAGGGGTTCAAGGTCATTTATTGAATAATTTACTACATCAGTTTAACAGCTGAAAACTCTAGACGTTGGAACCTCCTCCGCTAAAAAACCGTGCTGCTCAGTTAACGTTATGGAAAAATTGCATTTCCAATTTCATCTAATAACAAGAGGCCCACGGGCCTTATAGGTCACCTGAGTATCATGTAACAACTTTCCAGCGATTGTATTTGGTTCGTGTTTTAATCCAAAAGCCATGAAATTCACAAATTTGGAAAGAGGCACCATTGCTTATCAAACGGCAAATTTCAAAGCATTAATTTATTTTTAGTCAAAGTACCCCCCTTGTACCCCTGACCCAGCGGCCCTGAAATTATCTATTTTGAAAGAGGCCCCTTTCTTCATTATAAGGCCAGCATTTTTTTATGTTTAGGTTTAGTTATGAACATGAGAATAAAAAAGTCCCGAAGGAGAAGGAAATAATTTTTTTTTTTTTTTGATAAGTCAATTATTAACATTTGTACATTCTTTTTTTTATCATATGCTATTCTAATAGGCTCCTTACCACTGGACACATAATGCTTACAAATAGGAAAGTAGAACATTAAATTGCTTATTTCATCATCTGCCAGTTTGGGCCAGTTATATAAATTTTGTGATGTTGGTCAAAATATATTTTAAAAAATTAATTCTTTAAAAGTCTTTCAATATATCTTCATTTTTTTAATATGTGTTAGGTGAATGTGTATACATTGTTCTAAAATTTACTTGATGCCTAAAACTATAATTCCTATCATAAAACAGACAGGGAGTATTGGGGAGTAGGGTGAACATTTTTTCAATTAAGTGTAAAATAATTTTTCTGGCTGATACAAATGATACTACATGTACATGCCTGTATATATTTGTATATTCTTGCCTTTTAATAGTTGATTTTTTTTTTTATTTCTTCAGGTTATTCTTTATTTCTTCCTCAAATAGACTTAACTTCTCCCATAGTTTTATTCATTACATCTGATGCATAAGTAAACCTTTTTTGAAGAATGATGCTTAGACTGTAAGCTATAACAAAGACCTAAACAATGTCCCTGGCAATATGCAATAGCTACCACGGGCAGTTTAAAACCTGGGGCCAGTGGGGGAGGAAAATAATTTACAGTTACTTTTGAAACGAATACATAATTATCTCACCAGCATGTCATTGTGCAACAAAGTCGTCAGCATTTTATTTGTCCTTTGAACGGGTGAAACGTTTTGAATGGCACTCGTATCGATGAATTTTACACTAAACCAAGCTATCTTCTCAGATCTAGCTTTATTTACCCGCCGTTTCATCTTAAAACCGGAAGTGCGTGTTCGTAAATCTGAAATCTCGATCCCGACTCAAATTTGACATCGGAAAGAAAAAAATTGTTTTATTTTTTCCTGAAAATTGAAAACCTTGAGGGGAGGGTTTGTAAAACTGAAAATAGAATAATTCCTGGCCTTAAATATGTAATTAGATCATTAGCATATTAACCAGGAGCAAAGGATAAGATGTTCAAAGAATTCATGCATTTCACTATATAATTATTAGAGCCCCACCCTAAAACAAGAACCCCTGACCCTGGGGCCATAAAATTCACAATTTTGGTATAGGCACTCTTGCTCATCATAACTATATACTTAGTTTATTTAATACCCAGGAGCAGAGAAGAAGATTTTCAATTGAAGAATTCATGTATTTTCACTATATAATCAATAGAGCCCCGCCCTAACACCAGAACCCCTGACCCTAGGGCCATAAAATTCACAATTTTGGTAGAGGCACTCTTGCTCATCATAACTATGTACTTAGTTGGTTTATTTAATACCCAGGAGCAGAGAAGAAGATTTTCAAAGAAATAATGCATTTTCACTACCTACTTATTTAGCCCCGCCCTAGCACTAGAACCCCTGACCCCAGGGCCATGAATTTCACA
Organism: Saccostrea cuccullata; assembly: GCF_032062105.1. Taxonomy (NCBI): domain Eukaryota; kingdom Metazoa; phylum Mollusca; class Bivalvia; order Ostreida; family Ostreidae; genus Saccostrea; species Saccostrea cuccullata. The sequence continues at coordinate 17,214 of NW_026927697.1, read as the reverse complement.
ATTTTGGTAGAGGACTCATTGCTGATTACAATCATGCAAACAGTTTGACTGCTTGATGTCCAGGAGTAAAGAAGAAGATTTTTAAAGATTGCATTAATTTTAGTGGTTTTGGCCCCACCCCTCAGGCCCCAGGGAGGCAGGGATCATGAAATTCACAGTTTTTGTTTCCCTTCACCCATAGATGCTTTGTGCCAAATTTGGTTGAAATTGGTTCAGTGGTTACAGAGAAGAAGCTGAAAATGTTCAAATGTTAACACACAACGCACGACGACGGACGAAAACGGATAGCAATAGGTCACCTGAGTTTACTCAGGTGACCTAATAAAGATCGGATTTTTCTCTGGTTTTTGACTAGATGAAATATTCAATGTTTATTTGATTATATCTCTTATATATTTAGACGTAAAAGATTTAAAAGATAATATTTTTCTTTTCTCATTACAATTGAACAACTTTAAATAGATATGGTAAACTGAGTTTAAAATCTAGCAGAAACTATATTTTTGACAGAATGGTGGCGTATGAAAATATCTTTTTTTGATTCTCAAAATTATTATAGAACAATGAATTCAGTAATTTTACACAATCAAAGACTTGGAGGATTTCTGAAATGTTAGTTACTGTAGTATATAATGGACTAAAGCTTTCAAATATATCAAATAAATATGATTTTTTTTTCACAAACAATAATATCAGCTTTTAAAAGCTTCCAATCTAAGAACAGATATTGAACTATTTCTGTTAGAAATAGAGGACCATATTGCATGATTGTATGCAGTATTTTTTTATTCTTAATGTCCAGGGAAAAGGTAATGACCTTGACCTAACCTTGACTCTAATATAAAACGGTCAAAACTAATCTAACTGATACCATCACTTAGTAATGTTTCCTTCTTTATTCTGTGAAATTTTGATTAATTTTTAAATACAAGAAATACAGTTTTGAGTGAGAAAAATCCTACCGTAATTGATATCATGGAGATATACCCAGATTCTGATTTAGCTCTTGTTAGATAGATTGACGTTGGTTCGTTTATTTTTTCTTTATATATCGAGAAAATTACAGTGTATTATTTTCTATTTCATTTATAAACTTTTATTTGTTTAAAATAAATTAATGAGGAAGCCTACGAAGCATTTAGAAATTACTCGCATTTAAAACATATCAATAAAACTTAAAAAATAAATAAATAAAACATCAAGAATATTTTGTAACCGAATACAATTATAGTTATATACTTTTGATTTTACGTTGGATTTTTTTTTAACATTTTACAGATTTTTACCCATAATTAGGAATCTTACCTGTACGCGTGTTCCCAATGAAGACTGGTATATCCCTGTTGTTTATACAGTTCTAAATACACGTGTCCGTGATGACGTAATGTGTACCCCCGGGACAGCGGACTGGACACAACACAACTTCCCGGTCAATATAGAAACACGGAAGTAGACAACCCTATTGCTTTTATCCCATTCCAGTGTCAGTGAAGGCTATAAGTACTGTAGTATCTAGATAAATATTATTATTATACATGTATTTTCAATATCAAAAGGGAAAGTGAAGATGAAAAACAAAAACAAAAAAAAAACAAACAAAAATTATGGCAAGAAATTTTAAGTAAAGGGAAAACATAATATCACCGGAACGGGAATATCACTGAACACTATATGGCTTCAGGTTTGAGGGTTTATACGAGGGGTGTACCAGAAAAAGCAAATTTAAAATATTTTTGTTTTACTAAAATAGTATGCACAGCAATCAATGTTCTATTAATACAATTTAAAGAAATTTGAATTCCTTATCCCTATAGATACCATTTTTGCGGCGTATCTGAGCATAAAAATAAATTTAAAAAATAAAAATACGACATTAAGTGTAGATTTACATATCTGCTAAATGCTTTCAAATTAAATTCACCGATTTGCACTATCCCCACATTTGTAAGTTTGTATCTTATAATTTAATTCCGAGTCGGAAATATTCATATTTTTTAAAATTATCAAAGATTTAGAACAGCAAAAATGGGGTCATGGAGCAACGTCGAAACTGAGTAATTTACTAATTTTCACTTTTTTATCTTTAGCCGTACCTCTCATAAATGGAACTAAAACGAAATAAAATGTACATGTCTGCTTTAACTCTTAATGTATTATTTAAGATACCATCAGGTGATGTAATATATCGCTCCGTTTAAAAAATATCAGATTCTAAATGCATATGGACTTGATTGAAAATTGCAAAAAAAACATGACGTTGGAGGACGTCATGGAGTAGCGAGTAGCAATAAAATTTTGCTTTGCATTCGGGAAACGTCTTTAACAAACTTAAAAATTCAGTATAAACCTGTAAATGTATGAAAAACTAGAGCAAAGCTCGTTGCAAAGCAACGAATAGGTCTTCCGTCCTATTTGACCGGAAGTAGCTTTCATTTTTCACAAAAATGAGAAATAACGCCCAAAAATGCTTTGAATCCTCTAAAGCTATGTTAAGTAATGCAAAAATAAGCCATTTTTGCTACTTCCGGTTTGACCGGAAGTGACGACGACGCATGGAAAATTAATTTTTAAGCTCCCAGAGACATATGTTACCCAAAAACTTGTCATAAACGGCAAAAATACGCGTTTTCCGACTACTTCCGGTTGGCCGGAAGTGACGACGCTGGACGTATTTTGACGACTACATATAATTAGGCTTGGCATTTTCAACAACTTTGCTACTTTGATGTATAACAAATTTTCAATACTTTTTAAGATATCTTCAAAAAACTTTTGGCCCCTCTAAATCCCTTAATTTAGGGGTCAGCCCTTTTTCCGACATATCATTTGAAAGATCTTCTAATTCTGCACAAATTATGTTATATATGTTTGATTAAAATATTTTTAGTTTAGAAGATAAAAAGAAAATATGAGTAATTTTTGGTTCTTTTAAGCGTTCTAATTTTTGACCCCTATATAGCGCCATTTTGAATAGAGAATCGAAAAAACCGATGTGCACAACTTTAATCCTTCTATTATCTAAAATCAGTAGAATTTCTGCTCCAGCTTTAGCCGTCTCTGAGCCTTTGTCTGGAAATGAAAGCCTATAAATTTTCGTTTAAAGGGAAATAACTCAAAACCAGAAGTAACTTCTTGAAATTTTAGTCTGCATTCTGAGAGTTTATAAACGTCTATAACCTCTGAAAATTTGAGCGAAATCCGTTGAGAAATGAGTGAGATATGAGGCCTCAAAGTTGCGGTCTAGGAAGTAGAAGAAAAAAAAGAATAATTGATTGATTGATTGCATATTGTTTATCGTCCCTCTCGAGAATTTTTCACTCATATGGGGACGCCACCACTTGCCGGTGGAGAGCTACAAATTTTGTCCTATGCTCGGCACTCAGGGCCATTGAGCAGTGAGGGATCTTTTTCGTGCCAGCACCTACTGCGACACGGGGCCTCGGTTTTCTCATCCGAAGGACCGGTTTCCACGTCCCACAGTGGGATTCGAACCCGCGACGTAAGGATTAACTTCTTACTTCGCGACTCTAGAGCAGACGCTCTAATAATTTTTACCATCAGAATCAGTAGAAGGTCTTCCGTTGGAAACGTAAGACCTTAATAAGCCGTGTATTTGTATAATATGGAAAATACAAGTTCTGAGTGGTAGCGAGTTTGAATCGAACGATGGATTGTCTGCAAAGAAACATGTAATAGTTAAAAATCTTATCAAAAGAGAAGAACGTCATTAAACAACGTGATCTGCGTTTCACCACAGGAGTTCGCGTACCTATCAATTATACCGAAATTTTCATTTAATAAAAAAAAAAATACGTAATACGTATAATAATAACACAAGGAGTGCAACGCATTTTTGGTCACCTGGGAACCCTTCGCTTAATATCATGGCTGTCGCACAATTAATCTTCAATCGAAAATTATAAAACACAAACCAGACTTTTTGGAAGGGACCACTAATTATGGCTCTTAATGCATATGATTTCAAACGCATGTTTTACAGCAGCAGCGGTGACATTTATCCACAACTTCGCTCAAATATCCGTTGTCCGCGACGCCTTGACGTAACGTCACGGGCGCGTCCATTTACCCAAAAAGGAACAAAACTGCCTGAAATGCTAATCTAGATGATTGGGGTCATATGCGAAAAGAAACCAGAGACAAGTTAGTAGACATTCAAGAAAATTTAAAACGGGGAGGTACAAGTACTTGTACTCGTATCTAAGCGTAATATCATTATCTCTAGTTAATTGTGTATGATTGCTTTTTTTTGTTCCTTTTGGGTAAGTGGACCGCCCGTGACGTCACGTCATGGCGTCGCGGACAACGGTTGCACTCCTTGTGTTATTATTATACATGTAGGTATTACGGTATTTTTTTTATTTATCGAAAATTTCGGCAAAATTGATAGGTACGCGAACTCCTGTGGTTTCACTGTTGCGGAACTAATAGAGATACAAGTACGCGGTAAAGAATTTGAAAACACTGACAACCTAGTTCAAGCTATTTGCACAATTGTTAGCAAACTAGATGTTTTAAAAGTGTTATGGATACGTTTTTATGAATGGAGAAGACGCTTCGAAACCGGGTATGAAATTATTTTAGAAACTTTCCCCACGTTGTTTTTGACGTTACAATGTTAGTTAACCGTGCTCCGAGGTAACAAACAATGCTGCTTTAAGAATTGGCTTATTTGAGTTATATTTAATCAAATGGAATGAAACTTCACACTTCGACAAAATAAATGTTTTTATTTACGAAAATGTGTTCATTTTGTAATAATAATGTGACGATGAGTAACATTGTTTACGTATTTTTTGAATGACCCTCGTAAATACAATTTTTCCTTTAAATTACAAGTTTTTAAAACTCACACACACAAAAATGGACAAAAACATTTATTACAGCTCAAAAATCCTATGTAGCTGCAGAATTGTAGTGTTATATTATATATTTTTGTCTTTGCACAAGTATAATGTCAAAGGCTAGTAAATATAAAACCATAACGCTACTGTTCTGCAGTTAAAAAAAAAATAGGTAATCAGAGATTACAGAGCTCAACTCAACGAATGTTGTATTTAAGTAAGGCAAAGTCACACAATTACCCACAAAAGTGTACATCCAAAAATGCAAAATTTATGCAATTTTGATTTGATACTTTGGAATAGACTTATATAAGAACTTCAAACTAGTTCTTCATCATGAAAACGTAATCAAAATCCAGCATCTGAATTTAAGCAAGTTTGAGAGTGTTCATCCCTTGATGCGCCATTGGTGCAAGTTTGGTTTAAATAAGCCTTATAGTTTCTTGGTAATAGACCTGCATCCATAACTTTTACGAGGTCCATTATCTGGAAAATGTATGTCTAATTCAGCATCTGAAGCAAGTCCATTAGTGTGCATCCTAAGATGTATCATTCATGAAAGTTTGCTCATTATAGGTCTCATAGTTAATTGGAAATGAAACCTGTATAAAAAAAAAAACTACCCTTTTCACTCATCCAGAAAATGTAGGTCAGATTCAGCATCCGAAGCCAGCCTAGTAGTATGCATCCTTAGATGTATCATCCATGCAAGTTTGGTCACTATAGTGCTCATAGTTACTTGGAAATGAGACCTGCACCAAAAACATAAACCTGTTCACTCATGCGGAAAATGTAGGTCAGATTCAGCATCCGAAGCAAACCTGGTTATGTGCATCCTAAGATGTAACATCCATGCAAGTTTGGTCAACATATGGCTTATAGTTACTCGGAAATGAGACCTACATCAAAAACTGCACCAAAAATGTTAACCTGCTCCAAAAACATTAACCTTGTCATTACCTTGCTGTTCAAAATTGCAGCATCTGAAACTTTGACTGGTACAATGAAACACACTAGAAACATCCTCCATGCATGTCTAATCAATATAGGACATAGAAGTACTTAGAAAGAAAACTGCTCCAAGAAAACTTAACCTTAACATGGGACGCCGACGGTACTACATAACATAAGCTCCCCCAACTTCGTTGAGGTGAGCTAAAAATTGTCATGCGCATATTAAGGCCAAATTAATTAATTTAAATTTCCCGCACCGGGGAAATTCTGTCTGTCCTAAACCCAAGGCCCGTTTAAGGTTATCCGATCCTCAGGTTCTGAAAATCAGGCATTGAGTAATTGAAAATGCTCACAAAGATGTCTCTAAATTCTTAAATTAAAATGTATTTACCCAAGGTGTTTCTTTAAAATTCATCTTTAAATTTAATCATATTATATGGGGAAAATTCGTAAATGTCGAATAATTTTTCAGGAAATGCGATTTGAACTACCTACTGCATATTTTTTAATTGATAATTGATCAAGAAGTACATTCTAGGAATAAAAATCATAGGTATCCAGGCTTTTAAAGAAAATTGCATGAATTTTACAATTATTTGGACTTTACTCTCTCCTACTTACTTCCATTGTTTCATAATGCATAGTGTATGAAGTGTTTCCTTTCAAAGAAAACACTGTGAATCACTTCTAATTTCAAATCATGCATATAAACATTGGTAACTAAGGCTAAATTAAAAGAAATTTGATTTTTTTTAAATATGCAAGTTTTACTTCATTTTATGAGGTACAAATGTCAACTTTTTAAATACCGTTTGTTAAAACTTTAAAGAGCATTGAATCATACGTAGAGGCATAAAATGAAAATTGTTGCATGAAAAAATTTCAATTTCATACCTTGTTTTAATACTTTTTGAATTAAATTATAAATTAAAGAGTTATCCTTCCTGGCTGAGGATCGCATATCCTTAACAGACCGAGCGCTCGCAAACATTTCTATTGGAGATACATGTATAAGGAATTTTGTTGAGCGCTCGCGAACATTCGTTCTTTTGAACAGGCCTCAACTTCCAATCAGTTTTTTTTTATGTTTTGCATAAATGTTTTGCCTACAAAAAAAAGAAAAGATTATTATTATCGAGTCGCCCGCCCGCTGGTATTTCTTTATCGAATGTCCAACGAACAGGAAATAAAATTGGTAAGGACTACATGTTATTGGTAAATAGCGAAATATTTGTTGCCACACGGCACAATGTGCAAAAATAACTTCTTTTGTTTTTTTTAACGAAATTAGATTTTGGTGTGAAAGTTTTATCAAATCTTTTTTTTTTCTGGGACAGCCGTACGCGTCCTAGTTTAATCATTTACAGTGTATATGTACTATATACAGCTTTGATGTAGGCCGCACACCTTACGTTGAAAAATATTAGGCCAGTATTGTCTGAAGTCTTCAACATGTTTTATTTTCTTTATCTCTTTTCATTTACATTCATTTATTGAGAAATAAATCTTATAAATCTATATTAAAAGTTGACGTTGACAAGATTTATATATGCTATTTATGTTCATAAATAATTTTATGCCCATTTCTTGTGTATTGAAAGTGGGACAAGCGAGATAACTCTAATACTTTTGTGCGGTCTTGTTTTTGGAACATATCAGTATCAGATTGAGTTCAAGCAGTGGCGGCGCCATATTTGTATGGAAATACAATTTTATTTTTGAACAAGCAAGTTGGCTACAGCGTGTCCAGTGCACAGTTAATACATTTGATGGACTTCTCGTGGTGTGATCTTTTGGATTTCCAAGGAATTCAGCACATTTGTAAGTGTTAAAAGACGAGACTTGAAATTCGCTCCTGGCACACGTGGAAGGCCTACGTGCGTTCCGATTTTTCATCATTCGTAACCTGTGTTGTCTCAACGATCATTGTTTTGTACTGTGTTCTTCCTTCGTCAAGATGTCTGTATTAATATTAGGTGACTCACACATTCGACGCTTATATCATTATGCGAGGAATTAGAGACGGTGAACATTCAAACAATTAACGTTATATTTAATGTACAAAATGTAGCGATTTCGATCATTGGGATTAGTAGGGGCAGAATAGGTCGAAGTATGGACATTAGAGATTCAAAGGAACCGACCACAGAAGCTAAATTTACATATTGCGGGAAACGATATCGCCCAGCCGCAGGCTGATGAGGACTCGGTTAGGGTGATTGTGTCAAAAATAATGGCGACATGAGACTTGTTCTTAAACCGGTATCGTTTAAATAAGATATATGTATGTCAGTTGTTACCAAAATATTCCACCAGACACTGCCGAGTTGTTTTATATAATAAGTTAATAGTCTTGGCAAATCAACTTTTAAAAGAAGTTAAAAACAGAAGGCATGTTGTGTACTGGAAGTTGAAGGGCTTGAAGAACTCTGTAGTGAATAACTTTTGTGATGGTGTTCACATGAACCATATTGGCAATGTGAAATATTACAGGGCAATCAGGGGTGCTGTGATACATAGTACAAGTGATAGCTAGATAATTTTTTTTGTCATTTAACCATATAACAATTATAGTTAATTTGCATCTTAAGTTTATAAAAGAGGCATTACATGTATATGTACCTTAGCCTTAGTACCTTTGTAACTTAGAACAGCTTACAAAACGGGTATTAATGATTAAAAAAAAAAAAAAAAGAAGCTTATTATGCATATATGACACAATGTTATACTTTCAGCAGTTTTCTGTTTAATCTAGTCAGGGATCGAAATTAACTTTTTTAACCACAGGCTAATTTTAGCCTGTACATATAAAATCTACAGGCTAAAATGAAGATCAACAAGCTAAAATTAAAAGAAGGTTTAAATGTCTTTTTCATGCTCATTTAAATCAAGAATAATACAGGTCCTTCTATAGTAGGTCAGTACAGAATTAAGAACATCAATGTTTTTACATTAAAAAAAAAGGTAATCTGGCCTAAAAAAAAAAACAAACACACACAAACAAAATTAAAATATATTTATTTCCTGTAATTCCTGTAACATTCCAAAAGAGAAAATCAATATGATCAAGGGTAGGTAGGTTGGGATTTTTGGCTACTGAATAATGGGGTCAAACATCCTGGGCATAATTAACCAGGTGTGATATTTACAGCGGGCACCTAACATGGCTGTCTAGCTACAGAAAACGATCTTCGAAAAGTAATGGGAGAAATTATTTGGTGTAAAACTAATGATTACTCTTTTTATCTAAGGTAAATTTTGACGTCAAATAAAACTACAATGAAACATTTTTGTATAAATTGCATCAGCTGATTGGGAAATGGTGACAGAATCAGCCGAGGTTTACCGAATCAGGCGAATGCATTGTGACTCTTTTCAAATTTCAAAAAAGCAAGACGAATTACCAGAAAAATATGGATACAAGACTACTTGGGTCAAAAATCACCACTCGCTAAAAATTTCGAGTGTCTTCTATTTTTACTCGCTGTTTTAAAAATCAACTCGCATTTTGCGAGTATTTCTCGCTAATTTCGAACCCTGCTAGTGATGGGGAATTGGAAAAAATCAGAATCGATTATCGGTAATAATCGGCTGGGCATAATCGATTAATAATCGATTATAATCGAAATTTTGAATTTTAGTGAAATTAATATAGAAAAGTTAAAACTTATTCAGATTTCTGTCAGACTTTTACAAAAAAAAATTTACTTACATAAAATATTCAAAATGTTAATTGAAATTTCTTTTTTAAAAAGTGGCAAATAATATTTTGTTTACTCTAAACAATATAGGACTATTGAAACAGAATGGGGATTTATTTTTTTTACAGAGTCCATGCAATGGGTATTTTACTGATATTAGTCCCACCTTTCATTTAATACATGTATTTATTTCTTAAAATTAGTTTTAATTAGTTGAAATTGCAAGTTTTAAAAGTAATTATTCAGAAGTTAGACTTGTATTTATAATAATAATAACGTTTAAAGATTGCCTAGGCTAATTATGTTTTCCTTTGTATAGTAAAACCTTGCAATATTACCGTTTCCTGGTATTAGTCTAACCACATATTTAATCATGGCGGTAAAAGTATCAACAAGACACGGAATCCTTCCATTTTTTCAACGTTCATCACTACTTTTATGCTCTTTGCACTTGGATTTGGTAATAAAATTAAAGTATGACAATTTTATTTTTTGTTAGCGATGTCGGCGACATTTATTTTATAATCGATTAGTAGCATCGAAGAGCTTCTAACGACCGACAATCGATTGTCGGCGACAATCGTTCCATCACTAGTTTAATCACATATAAGATGCATTGTAGAAAGCCAGTCCAAGAGTGGGAAATACAGCAAGGGACCCTTGTGATCAAGCATTTATTTTTACTGGGAACAGTAAGTCTGGAAACTTTTTTCTACTGCGTGAGTTGCAGAAGAGCCTGTGATAATTTGCCACATGTTCAAGTATAGGTGGTAATTTTGCCACATTACTGAACAATTAGTGGTGTTTTAATGTATTGCTGAATCTTGATAATTTTATCAAGTTACAAATGCGATAATTCTATCGCTATGCTTTACAATAAGTGATAATTTTATCACATCTTGATCAGTGCTGAACCTTGATAATTCTATCAAGTTATAAATGCGATAATTCTATCGCAATTAGTGATAATTTTATCACGTCTTCAGGCCAAAAAAAATAATAGTCTTGTTTCCTGCTACCAGCCTGAAAAAAATAGGGTCGGTAGGTAGGAAAATTATTTTATTTTTTTAATTTATTTTATTTTTTCCAAAGGTATTTTTTGGATATGAACTACTACAAAACCAAATAAAACGTCATAACTAGGTCAATATTATCTTTTGAAAAGAAATTTCATGTCTTTTGATGCACAACTCAAGTGGAATGTTATAAAAGAACATATTTTAAACATATATTTCATGAAATACAGTTTTAATATATATATTTTTTTCACTTTTGGATCATAAAATTCCTGCAATTTCCATTTTTTTCCCCAAAAGCTAAAAAAAACTTTAGGGTCGGGTGCAAAAAAATAGGGTAGGTCGGGTAGCAGGAAACAAGACTATTTTTATTTTTGGCCTCATTAGTGCTGAATCTTGATAATTCTATCAAGTTACAAATGCGATAATTCTATCGCTAGGCTTTACAATTAGTGATAATTTTATCACGTCTTCATTAGTGCTGAATCTTGATAATTCTATCAAGTTACAAATGCGATAATTCTATCGCTATGCTTTACAATTAGTGATAATTTTATCACGTCTTGATCAGTGCTGAATCTTGATAATTCTATCAAGTTATAAATGCGATAATTCTATTGCAGTTAGTGATAATTTTATCACGTCTTCATTAGTGCTGAATCTTGTTAATTTTATCAAGTTACAAATGCGATAATTCTATCGCTATGCTTCACTAGGGATAGTGAATTAATTAGTGATTTTCTCAATGGTTTCTTGATACATTGTGTAGCTATATTTCACTAGTGCACTGTAATTATACAGATTATTTTAAGATATAAACAATAATTTGTATAAAGAACTACCCTAGAGTCAGGTCTAATGGGTAATTTTATCCTATTGCCTGATATGGGCTAATATTTGGATGAGTAAATCAACAATAATTTTGTTACATTAATCAAAAGCTGATAATTTTATCAGTCATAGATAGGTTGAATTCTTGACATGATTTGTATAAATTAGGCATACATCATGTACATGCTAACATCCATTTACAGAGATGAGTACCGGTTATAGGCCTACAGACTATGGGGGTGGTTACAAAGCCAGTTAATTTACAACAAGAGGAAGTCGCAAGTGACACTCCAACAAGCAACAATCATTCAAGCCAATTAGAAGATGGCAATTTTACCAAGTAATTCAGGTACTAATAATTAACAAACAGCATCTAAGGAGTTATCACTTAGTGCAGGGGTTAAGAATCCCAGTATTATTGGGCCATTGGGTCTCGGTGTAGATTCTAAGATAAAAAGCAAAATCTGGGGAAATTAATTTGTTGATTTGAAAATTTGTTAGGGATCAAAAATAAGAATAATTATAAAGGCTTTGAAATCAGTGAAAACTTAGAAGGCTAGGGGAGTGTGAAATCAAGCCCAAAAAGCAAACATTAAATTCAGAAATCCATAGTGAGGCATTGGCTATCAGTTTGGGTAAATCCAAAGTAGGTCTAAATTCTGGGTTTCTGGTATTCATATTAAATTCAAATCTGTTCAATATCAGGGGGTAGAAGATGCAGTAGGTTTAATGCGCATATAGGGGGAAAATTTTGGGTTGTTTAAATTGGATATTCAGAATGCATATAAAATCATTCCAATACATTGTTCAGATTGGGAATTGTTGGGTTTTACTTTAGACAATGAATACTATTTTGACAAAACTCTCCCTATGTGACTTAGTTTTTCTTCAGTACATTGGTATGTGAAAACAAGTTAGGCTTACATGGGAGACTAGTTCATGTTTTTGTTCAAGGATATTGGTATTCCAATTAAGGAGTTAAAAACTGTCCTTCCCTGCACTTCGCTTATGTTTTTGGGTATTGAGTTGGATTCTATTTTAATGGATTCATGTTTACCACAAGACAAGATAACAAAAGCTAGACACCTAATACAAATTCACAAGTCTAAAAAATCTATAACATTACTAGAGTTACAGTCTGTAATAGGTCTGTTAAACTTAGCCTGTTCAGTGGTCATTCCAGGACGCCCATTTCCTAGGCGGCTAATTGATCTGTCAATTGAGTTAACTCAACCTTTTAATCATAGGAGATTGAATAAGGAAGCTCGAGTGGATTTAAATGCTTGGGGTTTATTTTTGGAGCATTTCAATGGCAAGTCACTGTTTTCATCAGAGCAATGGGACAATTCTGACTCATTACAGTTGTATACGGATGCAAGTAACATTGGTTTCTGTGGTTATTTACGAAATCAGTATGTTAGTGGTATATGGCCTAAAACCTGGAAAACCTATCATATTACAATAAAAGGAGTTATTTCCCAGTGTACTTGCAGTTCAGCTTTGGGCAGATCAGTTAGAAAATCGATGTATTATTATTAAATTTTTTTCACGGATAATGATGCTGTTATGCACATCATCAACAAACAAACCTAAGTCAATCATGGTTCTTGTTTGTCGTTTCGTAGTGCAATGTTTAAAACACAATATTTTATTTCAAGGAAGACATGTACCGGGTTAGATAATGATTTAGCTGATCATCTTTCTCGCCAGCAGATTCCACAGTCCCTACAAAATTTTTCCCACAACAACCCTGTAGCATGCCTTAACAATGAGGACAATCTCAAAGTTTAGAATCAATAGCTTCAGACCTAATAAATCAGTCATTAGCACCACCAACTCATAATACTTATCAAAGGGCAATTGAATATTACCATCGTTTGGTGTCATCATTTTGCTTTGCCAAGGAAAGGTGTACCAGCAAAAGCAGAATATATCATTTTGTTTATAGCTTATTGTACTGGCAACCTATGTTTAGTATTCAACATAAGATAAGGAATATGAAAGGCCCAACTTTTAGTGAAAAAATGTCTACAAGGTTACAAGAATAAGACAAGCTTAGTGGACTCTAGGTTACCTATAACACAAATCATTCTTAAACAGCTGATAGCTTCTTTATAATATACAACAAGTTTATATTTTGTACAGGTACTTATGAAAAGTGTGTATTTAGTGGCATTTCATTATTTTCTTAGGATTGGAGAATTTACAGCTTCAAAAGACAGAAATTGTCATTTATTGACAGTACAATCTGTACATTTTTTAGATAATACTTCAGACTGCCCAATAGGGTTTGAGTTGACTATGAAATCTTTCAAATATGGTAAAGGTCAATCTTACACTTTGCATGTGGAAAATGACAGCAAAGATAACACAATATGTCCTGTTAAGTCCCTATGGACATATTTTCAATTACAAAAACCAACTTCTGGTCCTCTTTTTACTTTCATGGATGGGTCACCGGTGTCACGGAAATATTGTACAGATCAGTTATGTTTGTCATTAAATTAGTGTGGGTTAGATTGTAAATGATATAAAGGTCCCAGCTTTTGACATCAGAGCAGCCACAACGGCTTTTTCCAATGGAGTTCTAGAGCAAAAAATTAAAGCAATGGGGCGGTGGTCATCAGACGCTTTCAAAAAGTACATTCGAATCCCCTTTGTAAACCTTTGACTGCCCACGAGGTGAGGTTGAGGTAATGAGTTATGACCATGGTGACAGGAGCATCTGGTCAGATTATAATTCATGACATTTCAAATCTACTCTGAGTTGAGTTCCTATAAAATAGTGAGTAATTTGTTACATGTAACTTGTTTGGTTGATTGCAATCAAGTGTTTTAATTACTGGTGTCACAAAATTTTATGACCATGGTGACAAGAGCATCTGGTCAGATTATAATTCATGACATTTCAAATCTACTCTGAGTTGAGTTCCTATAAAATAGTGAGTAATTTGTTACATGTAACTTGTTTGGTTGATTGCAATCAAGTGTTTTAATTACTGGTGTCACAAAATTTTATGACCATGGTGACAAGAGCATCTGGTCAGATTATAATTCATGACATTTCAAATATACTCTGAGTTGAGTTCCTATAAAATAGTGAGTAATTTGTTACATGTAACTTGTTTGGTTGATTGCAATCAAGTGTTTTAATTACTGGTGTCACAAAATTATACCCAATCATGGTGACAAGAGCATCTGGTCAGATTATAATTCATGACATTTCAAATCTACTTTGAGTTGAGTTCCTATAAAAAAGTGAGTAATTTGTTAACTTGTTTGGTTGATTGCAATCAAGTGTTTTAATTACTGGTGTCACAAAATTATACCCAATCATGGTGACAAGAGCATCTGGTCAGATTATAATTCATGACATTTCAAATCTACTTTGAGTTGAGTTCCTATAAAATAGTGAGCAATTTATTTGGTTGATGTCAATCAAGTGTGTTAATTACTGGTGTCACAAATTATACCCAATCATGGTGACAAGAGCATCTGATTGTAAAATAAATATCAAACCAGTAATAGAGAATATGAGGGTTTGGACAATTGTCAAAATATGTGAACAAGTTTGACACATTATCTGTTTCAGGAAAGAGGACATTGGCTTTGAAAAAACATTTTCAACCATGATGACAGGAGCATCTGGTTGTATCAAGAAGTAGTAAAGTTTTGATGTAATTATGCATCTAACAAAGTTTGTGTACAATGCATAATAATATGGTATTGTTTTACAAGAGTTGAAATAGTTTCTTTGTATGTTGGTAATGTGTTATTTTTCATGGACTGTATCCAGTTTGTATGAATTTTAGGGATACGTCTATTGTAGTAAGATTAAAACTCGCACTAGGGTTGGGTGGGGATTACTGCTGATGACAGTTCACATCTGCCTGTCATTGGCAGTAAGTGGCATTTTTACCTTACCCCACCTTTGATGTAAACATTTTATACAGTAATGTTTTGATCTATTTGGAAGTTGCATGTAGTGATATTGGTATCACTGCAAGGTTTATAAATGTAAATCTATCAAACTACATTTTCATTTTTGTAATAGTTTTACAAAATTGTCATTTGATAATAAATGACCTTTTTCAACTTCAAACGGTGTTGTGTTGGTATCAGATAGTGCAATATTACATCAAACAGAGCAACCTTTAGTGCGAGTATCAGGAAGATGGGCATAAATGCTATTTATGTTCATAAATAATTTTATGCCCATTTCTTGTGTATTGAAAGTGGGACAAGCGAGATAACTCTAATACTTTTGTGCGGTCTTGTTTTTGGAACATATCAGTATCAGATTGAGTTCAAGCAGTGGCGGCGCCATATTTGTATGGAAATACAATTTTATTTTTGAACAACCCTCCCACCTCTCCCTAATAGTTAAAAATTTATAGTGTTCTTAATTGATGTGAATAATTTGACAATATTTTTCCATATTTCTTTTTCAGTAGGTAAGGCATTTTTACCTTACCCCACCTTTGATGTAAACATTTTATACAGTAATGTTTTGATCTATTTGGAAGTTGCATGTAGTGATATTGGTATCACTGCAAGGTTTATAAATGTAAATCTATCAAACTACATTTTCATTTTTGTAATAGTTTTACAAAATTGTCATTTGATAATAAATGACCTTTTTCAACTTCAAACGGTGTTGTGTTGGTATCAGATAGTGCAATATTACATCAAACAGAGCAACCTTTAGTGCGAGTATCAGGAAGATGGGCATAAATGTTCATAAACCCCCCTACACATGTATATCCACTTCATTCGATAAGGCCCCGATCTGTTATTTTTGGATTCTTCAGTGTCAGTTTTATTTTAGATGATTTAAAATTTTTCATTCTTTTTGTGTAATAAGTAAAAGACCAGTTTTGACATTTATACTTCAATTTAAGAGTTTACTGGAAGAGTGGCATGTCAATACAACGATCACCCGCGTACCCACAGATGTAATCATTTTTATCTTGAAGTCTCAAATTAAAAAAAAAACAAGATGTGTTTTTGAAACACTATGCGCCTGGCGGCAACAAAGTTTGATAGGTCACAGTCAAAGTCATTGACCTTGGTGTCATGTGCAAGAACTTAATTAGTGGAGTATGCATACCAAATATGAAGTCTCTATCTCTTATGGTTCAAAAGTTATGGCGAAAGTTCGAAAAAGCTATTTTAAGCATATATAGGTCACAGTCATGCAGGGTCTTAAGGTCATTGACCTTGGTGTTATTTGAAAGAACTTAATCATTGGGGTATAGTCAGTATACATACCAAATATGCAGTCTCTATCTCTATTAAAAACAGTTACTGTATCACGTGCATAACGCTATATAGATAATTAAGTACAGCTCCGTGTAAAAATCATGCAAAATAGGCAAAAAGTGATATATGAGGGTTCTCAGAATTTGATGATTTTCCACACATAGATTTCCCTTGCAGTATGAACCATGTATGTAAAATAAAAAATGTTTTGGTTTATGGTTACTATGGAAACGTGGGTAAAGAAATTTCCTTAGCAACCAGCCAATTTTCAGCTTGGATGGACGAAAAAATTCCTTATCTTTGGGGTGCTAATTAAATGTAATTAATAGAGAAATTTCTTTTTTATTGCTTTTATTCTTAAGATAAACATCTTAAGTGCTTTCACAATAAAAAACATAGAAGTAAGATTTAAGATATTTGTATGATAGATATGGGTATATATACATGTTTTTCCTTTTTTGCTGACTCAGCAATTTCCTTGATTTTGGAATTTTTCGGTGTCGAATTACTCAAATGATGGACCTGATACAGACATCGTGTGTATAAAATGTAAAAACAGAGGACTTGTTCTTTTAGAATTTGAATTCA